>NC_058164.1:9111941-9279190 GCF_020080835.1 Cotesia glomerata
ACGGGTTCGCAGTCGCGACTTAACTTTATTTTATATTATTTTTTAATGGTGGGGATTACACATAACATATATGTTAACCGTTTGCTGATGTGATGTGGTAACTAAACAAACGCACAGATACTTTTAAATTACAAACAATATGCTTATTACTTATTACTTATTACTATTATTATCATTATTATTTTTTTTAGTTATAATAGATGATTATATAGTAGCTTTTACCGATGCACTGCTATCACATAGATACACATATACTTTTTTACTTTTTATGGTCCTATATATTTTATCATCTACGATAAAATACATACATACTTTTATATACATATATACACTACATTTGCATTTAATATATGATGTTAATTGTGTAAGTTTACAAGGTCGATGAAGACTAAGCAATTATCTTTTAAGATTGTGATTTTTAAACATATTTTTTTGTAACTATTATCATTATATAGATAAAAAAGTATCTTTTATTTTCCAAAATCAAGTTCAGTCTCCTGATGAACACTTATCAAATACATATATATATCAACAATATTCGATAAATATACATAAATAGTATTACAATAACATAAAAATAAATATGATAGACTATTTACAGAGTTAGCTGGCGAACATCAACGTAAGATATTTTAATAAATAAATAAATAAATGATTGATTATTAAAAATATCTGGTTAAAAAAATAAAAATTCATAAGAGTTATGAGAATAATGATATTTCAGGTGTTGGTGGTGGTCGAAGCATCGACCGTGTTGCAGATGAAAGTTTCTGCGAGACTAAGTGCGCGATGTGCGATGATCTTCGCCAGACAAATTCGCGGGTACGGTCGTGATCATCTGGACTGTCAACGCGTACCTAGAAAAAATATTATTTAAATAAATTAATGATTCAACCAATACATTTTTTTTTGTTTCAGAGATTAATATTATTATTTTAGTACCTGCTTGGGTTGAAGAACACGAATGGAATGCAGAGTCGCCGCTCCGCCATTCAGCACACGTAGACTCAATTTTCCTGACATCTCAGCGGTAGTCGCAGTAGCGCTTCTTAATTCTTTTTTAGCGGCTCTCCCGAACTCTTTTTCAACTTTCAATACCAGTGGTCCCAAATTGAATTTAGTCCTAATTGTAGTGTGGTCGCTCATCATATTAACAGACACGTCCCCAGCTCTTTTGAGTGATGACAATCCGTATAGAGTTGCTCGGGCCCGAGATTTCTGCTTTGGTTTACTTTGTTTTAGCTAAAAAAAAAACAAAAAAAAATTCTCATTATAAATGACAAGGATTTATTAGTTTGATTAATGAATTTCTTAATTACTTTGTTTTTACTGGATGTTCCTTTGACGCCAGCCTTGGATTTTGTTTTATTTTTACTCGAGCTAGACTTTTTCTTGCTGTCTTTGACGATTGAACCTCGACTGCTTGTTTGTTGTTCGCTGGGAGTGTTAATCAAAGGTGTGGTCTCGGTTGTCATTACTTCTTCTATTTCTGGCGCAGTCGTTGACCCCTAAAACAATTTAAGAAATTAACAATAAATCAATTTAATTATCTTTATAAATATAATCCTGAAATCAACAGATGTTATACAATTTTTTAGATTTTTATAACAATTAAATTTCAATTTAAAAAATTTAGCGAAAAATTCCACATGTAAAAATTAAAAAAATTACAAGTGCAAATTAAAAAAAAAATTTTTTTTATAATAATTTACATCAAGCAAATAAGAAAATTCTATTCAATAAATAATAACTTAAAAAAATAAAATTAATGAAGAAAGAAATTTTGATGATTTAAAATAAAAAAATGTGATAATTTACTAAAAAACGAATTAACACACTTACAATAATATTTGAATCAACAGAAGTCGCTTCGACGGTCTCTCCTTTACTTTTCCTAGTTTTGCTGTTAGTAGTCTTCTTTTTCTTCTTCTTAGTCTTGTTAGTTTTATTAGAAGGAGTTGGATTGGTGAGCTTGACCGTCACGGGATCATAATTTTCCTTGAGAATTTTGTTAATCCTTCCAAGAATATTGTCAACAAATTTATTGTACTTGGAGACGTAGATCGCCGACACATCACCAGGGGTCCCGGGCTCGAAGGCACCTGCGAAAAGTTTTCAATGATGATAATGATCCAAAAGAATATTAATTCCCAGCCCGGCCTTGTCCTTATTATCGAGAGTCACGCGTTCAAACGGTGACCTCCTTTCGCCCTTAAAAGAAAGCCAGAACCAGTGAGCTCGCAAACAGAGCACCAGCAGCAGGAGTTTAACAGGAGTAACCCGTGCACTAGATGAAGAGTATACCAGGCAGTGTACAGTAGTGTGGGATTGTCAGGTAAGGAAAATTATGGAACCTACTTATGCAGAGCCAACAATGTTAACGGGCCCGGAATAATCTCTTGACCAAACTGGTATCCAGATGTGGGTCATTGGCTGTAACTGGCAACAACCAACAACCAACAGGCTTGTCGGTCGTTTCTGCGTTCAGTTTCTCCTACCCGACACTCAACTAATATAAGAGTTATTCGGAGAATTATTTATATAAATAACAACAACCCAAACAAGCCTCTAAACATCCGACCCTTTTGATATGTACAAGATCGTGCATCATCTTTAGTAGGTCAGGGTCGTACGTTCCATGTTACTCCGGGTCACTGGCCCCGTTTCTTCGCGGACCAATGGATTCACCGATACTACATGACACCACGAGCTGGTGAAAGCTCATTACTAATTCATATTCAACAAATCGGTCTACCACGCCCATCATTTACTTTCTTCTTCTTCTTCTTCTTCTTCTTCTTCTTCTTATTTTTCTTCTTTGACTTGTTCTTTTTCTTCTTATAGTTCTTGATCATCTTCTTCACAATAACTTATAAATACACTATACATATATGTATATATAAAATAAAATAAAATAGCTAATTTATAAACAAGCATTCCCATTTAGTTTAACCCAACTACAAACTAATTGGTAAATTATGATAATGGATTTAATATTTTACAGGAAATATGAAAGATGAGTCGAGATATTTGTCGAGTATGGTTCTGTCCAGGTACACTTTGTTACAGTCTGTCACCCGATTGTCTACAGCTATTTATTAAATTCATTTTGTTTTTAATAAAAAAGCCTAAGGAAGTTAACAAGCTAATTAAACGAAGCTGAAGCTAAAGCTTTGGCAATTATTAAAACGATTAATAAAGATCTACTACAATGACATTAATAAATTAAAAAAAAATAAACAAAGGAAGAAAGTTACATTAGAATGCTCGAGCATTCGGCACGTCACGTAGGGTCTTCTACTGTAACACCGAGTATCTGGACACGAACCGTATCAATAAGAACCAAACACAATTTTTAAAAATTCATAATTTATATTTTTTTACTTATTTTTTTTTTGTTTTTATCATTTAACTCCGAATTAAAGAGAAAAAAAAACAACTATACAATATATCAATTTGATTCCATAATACGGGTATTATAACATTTGTTTACTTTCTTATAATTTTTTTGATGTTATCTTTTACAGTTTAAATAATTATTCTATTATTTTTGAGTGCACTGATGAGTATTATCTCCTCGGAAAAAAAATTTCACACTCGCACTCGCACCCGTGCCTCCACACATTATTTAATACGCGATAAGTTTCATTGTTCGAGGAGAAAATACTAGGGTCGATTTTTAAATAAATAAATAAATGAGTACAAATATGTGATTAAAAAAAAAATATACGTGACGTCGCCAAAGCTGGCATTTTAACGCTACTCCCTCTTCACTACCCGGAAAAAAAAAATCGCGTTTTTTAATTAATTAATAAAAAAAATAATAATAAATAATAAAGTACTACAATTTATATTAATACGAGCTGAATTCCCGAGGACATGAGGATGAAAAGCAAGACAATCGAATTATCACTAACAATATAATAAATAGATAAATAAATAATAATAAATAAATAGTAATATTATTTTAATAGTAATTAAAGAAATAAAAGATAGTCTTGTAAGCAGCGATAAACCTCGGGAATCTCTCGTTTGATATGAGATTGCAGGCGTTTATGAAACATGCGACGTCTTTAAAAAGACGGTGCCGATAAACTCGACACGTAAATTAAAAAAAATTTATAGTATTATCATTTAATTATTAATTAATAAATTAATTAATTAATTAGTTGGATTGAATTGATTTTACGGTTGAAAAAATGGAAAATAAATATTAAATAAAAATAAATAAACAAAAAATTAGGGATAATTAAAAAAAAAATTATTTAGGCGGGGTTTTTTTTTGGAGGCTCGAAATGCGCGCGTGATGATGCTTACGCGACCGTTTGTTGTTAGTGTGTTTCTTTGTCTTGCCCTTGAACTCACGTGCACGTCGACCGAGAGCATCCTCTAAACCCACGTCATCATCGTCATCATCATCATCATCATCATCATCATCCTCTTCATCATCGTCATCGTCTTCGTCTTCAAGAGGGTTGTCAAGTCCATCGTCGTCATCGTCGTCATCGTCATTGTCCGCGGTATCCTGAGCAACAGGCGATGACTGTAAAGTTTGATGAACGTTTGCAGGTTGTGGTTGAATTTCGCCACCTTCAATAGTTGATGCCGCTTGGCCTTCTGGTAGCACATCCTGAGCTTCTTCCGCTGTTTCATCGTACGTTACAGCAGTATCCGATGGCTGTTGAGGTGAATCTGCTGAGTTCTCGGCAAGTACCGCGCTTTCTTCGGCTGCATTTAAGTCTGCTTGAACAGCCGCTGGGATAACTGGTGCCTGAGGCGCTTGAACTGGACTTGCTGGTTTTATTGGCTCCACAACTGGTCTAGTATCATCGTCATCGTCATCATCATCATCTTCGTCTCCTAATAAAATATTATTATTATTATTGATTTTTTTCAATAGTTTAAACTATTAATCATCTGAACTTTTTAGGGTTGTGAAAAAATTTTTATCAATTAATAGAAAAAAAAAATTATTTGTAATATGAGTAATTAAAAAACAAAAATAGAAAAAAAAAACAAATTTTTTTTTTTTATTACTTTGAAACAAAAAATCTCTTGATAAATGAAGAAAAAAAATTATTTTACGCTATTTTAGTAAAGATACGCCCGTAGAGAAATTTGAACTTTTTATATATTTATCAAATAATTATATTGATTATTAATATACTAAATATTGACTTAAGATAAAAATTGACTACCAGTAAGACAAGTAGGCCAAAGTAAACCAAGTAGAACACGCGCTTGAATTATGTTAATTCGTGCGAGCCGAAGCTTCGAGTACCGTTAGTCCAAAGAAATAACTTATACAAATATAACGGAGATTAATTTCTTACCTCCAAGAATGTCATCAATGAAACGTTCCAGGTAGTCATCGTCGTCATCGTCATCGTCATCATCATCATCTTTTTCGCCTTTAGTGCCCCCACTCGGGGTATTATCATCTTCATCGTCGTCGTCGTCGTCATCATCATCGTCATCTACTAGTGTTGTTGGGTCGGGCAGATCGACATCATCGTCATCATCATCATCATCATCATCATCGTCGTCATCGGCTGCAGTTCCGCCAGACTGACGAGCTGACACAACAGCCGGCGTGTCTTTGGTATCTTTGCTCTTGGTCGGGGCAACTCTGTTGTCACCGACACCAGGAAGCGGTGAAGAATTGATAAACGCTATGCAGCTTACAAATAGCACCAGTATCACCGCCACGTTCTTCATGGCTCTGAAAATATACTTTTTTTTTTTATTTCTACACTTAATTAGATACTTATTAATGCTAATTGTCAGTTACATATATATCATTTTATTTATTTTTTTTAATATTAGTAATTTTACTAATAAGAATGCTTGATATGGTGATTAAGAATAAGGAAGTGGGCAGGACCAAACGGTACGCAGGTAAAATTCCCACTGTTTTAACCGGGAATTAAGTAGTTGAATTATTTTTCACGACAGTGTTAACACTCAATGATTAAAAAATTATTTTCAACACTTGTAAAAACACAAACTTGTTAAATTTTTAAAAAATATTTTAGATGAATTCCAAACTCACCTCGTCTCTTGTAAAATAACAGTCCAAAAAATTAAAACTAAATTTCACAGACGAGACCCTCTCCGTATCAGTCTACAAGAAAACGAACCAAGAAATTTCAAGATCGAGAGAATCACCTTCGTTCTACGGAGGTGAGAGTGTGAAACAGGCGAGCAACTGTCCGGAGTGGCTCTTATATCTCCACTCCATGCTCCTCTTCCTTCCTTCCACTGGGTTACAACCAACCTGGAAGGAATTATTTGTTGCTAAGACTACCTTTGCAATTATTCTCTCGTTCTCTTTTATTTTTAAATTTCTATTGTCGATATTCTTATTATCAACGACATTGTTTACATCTTTAACATTACATCTTCTTCGCATATTTTACTGTTATTCTATTTTCCGATTGTCTGGTTAATCACTTCGTTTATGTTACGTTGATGGACATTTATCAATTCACCTGTAAATAAATAGATAAATGAAAGAATGAATGAATATATAAATTACTGGACAATTTTTTAAAGCAGTAAATTTATTGATGGCTAAAAAAAAAGAAAAGTAAAATTTACCTGGCGCGTCTAACTGTAAATTCGCGTGTCCACTTAACAGTGAGACTCAAACAAGTGATGATTCTCTTTCGTGATCATAAAAAAACGTCACAAAGCCTGTGAAATATTGCAAATACTTGTTAGATACTCGTTTTATTAGTATAATATTATAACTATTATAATAGTAATAGCTTATTAAAAATTTCGGTAGACACTGACGATCCTTAATACTTAACCTACATTTAGTTTGACAAAAAAATTTCACGCTTACCTTCATCTCGATTTCTTTCGAGTATCGGGATTGTTTATTACCTTACTCATTTAATGACTTATAATATAATTCTTCAAGATGATCATGATTCTGATTTCTGTCCTATACATATAATTAAGTTAAACATACAGGTTTCCTTTTTGATAATAATTATAAATATTTGTACTTTTTTTGTTACCTGCTCGATTTCCGATTTTTTTTAGGATCGTTTTAGCAAATCTCCTGAAGCTGTAATGTAACATTGGAAGCTTCCCCAGCATTCAGCTTCACATACAACCATTTGGTATATAGGATTTGGTGTCAGTATGCATGGAGGAAGTAGTCCGACGCTTGGTATGCCGTTGGGATTACTAATCATACATGTACGGATGTATACCAAAAGAATTGTAACCACCAACTCATGACCCTGGTCTTTTTACTTCTCAGTGTCTTTCAAGATTTTATTAATATTAAGTTAACTGCATCTTTCTGCTACATTTATTTTAATAACATATATTTTATAGGCTCCACGTTTAGTTCTATTTCAATTCACATGTTAAACACCCGTTTTTTTCTTCTTTATCTTGGAACACTTGTTTTCAATTGATGTATTATTTTTATAACCTTCATTTACTTCAATATACTTCTTCATTATATTCGGTATTTATTTTATTGAAAATATTCATTAATATATATAATTAAATGAAAAGTTTACTTTTAGTTCTAATTAAATAGATATATTATTAAGGGTCTATTTAAAATAATCTTCTGACTTAAACAATACATTGTAATGTTTAGAAATTTCAATTTAAATTAATTTAAAAGAAAGTAAATAAGAGAATTAAAGTAGCTTTGTTCTTATGTATGTTTATATGAAACAATTTTTTTCTATTGATTATTTAATTTTTTATAAATAAGTAGAATTTTATATTATACTTTCTATATTTTCTATAGTGTCTGTCACAATTAATATATCCTAGTATAAAAATTATTTGAGAAGAAATATGCGTCTATTTAAAATAATTTTATTTTTGATAACTTAATGATTTAATAATTTATTAAATCAATAAATTTATTAATTATTATATTTTCTTAATAATTTTAATTAATTACTAAGAAATATAATAAATAATTATTGTTGAAATAAATTTAATTATAAGAACAAACTTTGTAATAATTAAAAACAAAAAAAAATTTTTTTAATTTTTGGCGGTAAAATTTTTTTACCTAGAGACAATTTACATCGCCATCTATCCACCGAGAAAATAAAAGAAATAAAATTACTGATGGATGATAAAGAAGATGATCATATGGCGAGAGATTTATTTTTAAATGTATGAGAATAATACACATACGAAATATGTGAGTCGAGTGTATACATGTGGGAACAAAGGCTGTGAATTTCTTATGGAGGTGATCATTTTTTTTTACTTGTCTTGATTCTTGACATGTAGTCTCTGTTGTTAGCTAACCGGCGAGTAAGTTATATTGTTACATCAAACTAAGAATATTCATCTAATTACCCGTCAAGAAATGTTATAATGTCAAAGATGAATATCAAAGATAAAGATCAGAGAAGTCTTAATGACAAATTCAAGCAATGGTTTCGTATCAGTAAAAGTAAGTAATAAATATTTATTTATAATATTACCTTCAACTACTGTCAATTAAATTTCATTAAAATACCTGTCTAATTTAATCAACACTAATATTTTATTAAATTACCCAATAGATAATTACAAAAGTAACGAAGAGCATACATTGACCCAGGAGATAGAACGTGAAATAAGCTCTGAAAATCCAGTCTATCAGCGAACTCGTATTTTGAAAGACCTAACCGACAGTGTATTAAATAATCACTGGGAAGACAAAGCAACTGAAAAATTCTGGAGCTTAGTTAAAGATTTACTGATCAAAGATGTGTCAAAAGAGCACCGCCACATTGTTCTTAATTTTCTCAGCAGTCTAGTCCAAGGGCAATACAGTAGAATGTCATCACTAATGCGTGTTCAATTTTTTAAGGTTGTGCAAGAGCACGATATCCCTGAGGACATCGGTCCGAGATTGGAGTTGCTCCAACGACTGACTGACAATGGCAAAAACATCGAGCCTTTGGAGGAAAAAATGGGAGATTTCCTTCTCAAGTGGATGCCAACAGTCACGTCAGGTGACGAAAAACGCGGTGCTGAATTTTTGTCGCTTCTTGTCAACGTTATAAAGTTCAACTCTGCGTACATCGACGAGGATATTGTCTCAGGTCTCATACAAACTATCTGTCATTTGTGTTATTATTCTAACAACAAAGAGGTTGTCTCAGGATGTCTCGACACTCTTGACACAATCGTCGGCTACAATATTAACCTTCAATCTAAATCATTAGAGACTTTTATAACAGCGCTGTGTCGTAGCGTCAATGTTGACATTTACTGCGAAATAAGCTGGAAGATAATGAAGAAGCTACTCGGCACTGACATGGGGCACACTGCGCTCTACACGATGTGTCGGCTGTTGCAAGATCCGACTGTCCAACAGGACGTGCGTCTGCTTCGTGGAGCCGTGTTTTACGTAAACATGGGACTCTGGGGCACTCACAGGATCCAGAAGCTCAAGTGTACGCCGATATCAGTGCTTCCTTCGTTCATCCAAGCGCTCAAATGCAACCATCCAATTGTCATGTACGAAGTGACCCTGGCTGTGCAAAGACTGGTCATTAAATACGGGTCTACGTTACTCGAGCCCACTTGGAGCGTAGTTCTGGATATCATTCAGCACGTAATCTTGCACATCGAAACAAGCAACCAGCCGGCGACTCAGCAAGTATCCGAGAGTCTTCACGACACACTAAACGGCATAGAAAATCTTGTAGACGCTGTTCAGTACAACGGAGACGTTCAAAGGTTTTACGAGTTGATTGAAAGATGCTCCGATGCCAGACCTGAAGCTTCTGTCTTCAAACTGATCGACTACCGCGCGTCTATTATAGGCCTCACACACTACCACTGGCAGTCAAAATTGGCAAATTTGGTAGAACGTTACTTCAAAGTCGAAACACGCACAAACATTAGAGTTAAAGTCTTGGATATTGTTACGAGAATAATCCACACGAATCGTTACCATGAAGATGAACTGATTGAAAAGATAATAGTACCTTATTTGCAACACGTAGACGCAGATCCTGATATTGTCATTCGGAACGTTTCCGCAAAATTACTGGTTGATTTATGTTTAAAGTGCGAGATTAAAAGATGTCTTGAACTGTTGGACATATTGGAGAAAATAATAAACAAACCTTTCACCGTTGATACTCCGGTGGTCAGTGAGAATGATATCAAGGATGTTAAAACAGCTGTGATTGGAGTTATTGAAATTTTTACAACAAAGATCTATCGTTTGCCTTCTAGTTATGCTATTAGAGCTTACAAAATACTTGTCAATCATCTCGAGCAGCATTACAAAGACACTCAGGTTTTTCACGAAGTTTCAACGATACGTTATTTAATTTTCGAATGCTTTTTAAAGTTACGCGCGAATTCACTGTACCAAGTTGGATACCCAGACCCTGAGACGGGCACAGTAACAAGATTCAGTCCTTACTTGAGTCTGGAGCATGCATCTGCTGATCGGTTAGGCCCCAGTGGCGGTGGAAACAGTCCACCAATGAGTCCAGCTCCTCTGCAACACACACCCTGTCAAATAAGTCACATTTCTTTGGCCATGGCCTGCAAAGCAGCGATAATGTGTCTAAAACAGGAAAGAGACTGGAGGGTGCTTCAGCTTGTCTTGAAAGAAACTCCGAATTTGCTGCAAAATCGAGCATTGATTTTAGCAAGACAGAGCAATGACATTGATTACGTAGCCGCTGCACTCTGCTCTATGATCACTGATAGAAATCTTAAATTACCTGAGTTGCTAAGTAACGCCCCAGCTAAATTTACCATCACTGATTTTCGCATATTTGTCTTTCCTGTGTTGACGTCTCTGGCTTCTTACCACACGCACTTGGAGCCGAATTTGCAGCAGCGATTAATAAAGTGTTTGGAGATCGGACTTACCACCAAATGCGCAAGCAAATGTGTTACGAGTCTGACAACCTGCACGTTGGAGATGCGGGACGCGATGACCAAATTGCTGCCGGCAGTCGTGTCAGATTTGTCTAAAATTTCTGCGGTCCAGTATATCGCCATACCTATATTAGAATTTTTGTCAATGGTCGCGAGATTTCCCCCGGTTTTCTCGAGCTTCACTGAAAATCAGTACCGACTTATCTTCGCTATTTTGCTGCCTTATACAAATCCTTTCAAGTACAATCATTACACAGTGTCATTAGCTTATCATGTCATTGCAATCTGGTTTTTAAAATGCCGTGTGTCATTGAGACGTGAGTTTGTCAAATGCATAACCTCAGGATTGAATGACAACGTGGTGATGCCTTTAGAGGAAGGACAAGTCAAGACTTCTAATTTCAGCACTCTGCAAGAAGACTCGTCGCACAGAAAACGAAGCTCGAGCTTGACGGAACAGGGCAGCAGAGGAAGACGCGAAAGACCAGTAATAGGTAATCAGATAATTGGAGATTTGAAACCACAGATGGACGAGAAACTGATGACATTTCACATGGAGTTGGCTGAGACTTGTATTGATTTATTAGCGAGGTACACTTTCTCGACGTACACAGCCAGTCCTAAAAGATTTGACGGTGCAGAATTCTTGTTGAAAGATGGCCAGTCGATGACCTGGTTCCTGGGTAACAGACTGATTACAGTAACTACTAGCGGATGCAGCAATAAATCAATGAAAGGAGGACTGTGTGATAGCTGTTGGGTTGCTTGTAAGGCAACACTGAGTCCGGAATACAGGGTAGGGCTTGGTATTCCACGACGAGCGTCCAGTATTGAAGCAAAAGATGAAAATAGGTAAGGGTTGTTAAAAATTTATTTTTTAACCAGCTTATTTTTTAAATAATTTTTAACAGGTTATCAAGACAGTCGTCTGGTCATGCGGGTTCGAGTTCAAACACAGCGGCGAATTCGCCGACAGAAGAGTCTAAAAAGGGGTTGGATGACGACTTTGTTAAGGTTGACAAGCGTGAGCTAATAAGCGAAATTAAGGACAAAGAAGCTGAGACAAGTAAATTGGAGCAAATTCTTGGGAGTGATAATAAACAAGACGAGTACACGCCGTGTGCGTGTTGGTGTCAAGGCTGGGCGGAGATTTTAGTCCGTCGGCCTACTGGTGATATGTCTTGGATAATGAGAGTACAAAACTCAGTACAATGCGACACTGTGATTGATTTTCCTTTGCAAGATTTAACGGCGCTGTTGATGCCTACCTCAGAAGCTACTACAAAAACCTCGAGTAGTCAGGACACCACCACGACAGAATCTTTTGAGGATGAGACTGAAGAAAAGTCTGAGAGCAAGTCTAGTGGACAGAGCGCTGAGCATCAGGTTAATTTAAATAAATCTACTGGACCTATTGCGATACCTGGGTCACCGGGACGGCACAGCACTTCAAGACAGAGCTCCCGTGACAGTATTGAGAGTCTAGAGGACGGTGATGACGATTCTAAGAGGTCACGAAATCCTGTTCGTCGATCTAACTCGAGTCCTGAGATGAGTGCAAGTTGGAAAAATCCATTTTTAAATAAAGACAAGCTAGTAATACCTCCTGTGGACGCGCCGTCAGATTTTGACGTCAAGCATGCTAAGACTGCTTATTCTAAGGACATGAGAGTAAGTTGTGAAGCGATACCTGAAGAAATTTCTGGAATGGGAACGACTCCGCCAGCGGCTGAAGCTGGAAATCAACATGCTCGTGGTCCTGGTCACAGTCATGGGGTTTTTCAAACTCAGTATTCATATCCTGGAACGACAACGGCTGCTGGAAACACTGGAACCACCAGCAGTAGTAGCAGCAGTAGCAGTAACGTTGTTCCTCCCTCACCTACTGCTACCACTCCTGGATTTTTACCAGCGCAAAGCCGAGTCGCTCATCATGTGTCATCGTCCAAGCCTCCGCAATCACCCACGCAGCAATACTCGAGAACGTCTACTTCGGAGTCTAATGCCAGACAAGTAGCGTCGAGTGTCGACAATAAACCACCTCTCGGGCGGAATTATCAGATTGAACGACGTGAAGAAAGACCTGATCCATCGGGTTTGCCGCCTATAGCTTTCCGTGATCGCGGACACACAATTTCGGTGATGTCTCCCGTTCGAGACAGCATCCGTCGGGGTAATTCGCCGCGAATAAAAGAAGCTCCTCGCACTGGAATTAATCCAAGCTCTGTATTCCTTCAGCTTTATCACAATGCGCACTTTGGCAGCGGGAACGAAAAACCTCTGCTCGTACCTCCGACGACGGCTTTGCAGAGAGCTATGACGAATCTCGATCGAATGCATCCCTACGAAACTCACAGGATTGGAGTGCTTTATGTTGGACCAAACCAGGCGTCGAACGAAGCGGAAATTCTGGCCAACCAGCATGGATCGGTTAGGTACACGGAGTTTCTTCAACGACTTGGTACTCTGATGTGTCTGAAAAATGTTGATGAGGGAGTTTACCTTGGTGGTCTAGATAGCAATGGAGAGCATGGTAATTTTGCTTATATTTGGCAGGATGATATTACTCATGTAGCTTTTCATGTGGCGACGCTGATGCCTACGAAGCAAAGCGATCCTAAGTGCACTTGGAAGAAACAACACATTGGAAATGATTATGTTACTATTGTTTATAATGAAAGTGGCGAGTCTTATGACATTCAAACTGTTAAGGTATTTTTTTTTATAAATTGAGGAAAAAAAAAAAAAAATTATGTTATTTTAAATATCTAATTATTTAAAAATTTTTCGACTGAAATTAGCAGACACTTGACAATTTTTTTATTTGTCTTGAAAAATAAACTAGATCTAAAAAATTGCATTTATAATTTTTTATAGCTTCTAAAGATGGAATTTTTTAAATAAGTTTTTTTTTTTCTATAATTTATTTATTATATGTATTATAAAAATTTTAAAAATTATTAGATGTCTCTTAATTTCAGTATCATTGAAAATGTGTAATTAATTAATTATTTTGACTTATTTTTTAGGGTCAGTTTAACTATGCTTGTGTCATAATTCAACCTTTAGATCTTGGAGCAAATTTAGTAACAATACAAGCGAGAGAAGAATTAGCGGAACATATTGGTCACAGTGAACCGAAAATAATATCTGATCAAAATCTTGGTGTTTTATCAAGGCAGTTGGCTCTTCACGCTAATGTAGTTATTGATAAATTTTTTTATTTTTATTTATAAAGTTTTTCATAACATTTAAAGAAAATTATCATTTTTAGCTTGCATCATTGGTGTCATCATCATTGAAACAAAAAAGCGACAATCCATATTCTTCCAACTGGCTTGAGCGACTAAGACACATTAAACGACTGAGACGTCGTCTTCTGGAATCAAACAGTAGTTCTGACGACAAATCTGAGGATACAAGATCCAATGAACGCGTTCATATGGAAGATTTTACCGAGTACACGATACCGAAGACGTAGAATAATCAATTAATTATAAAAAAATAAAATAATATAATGGTAATGATAATGATAATATGAAAAGAATATTGATTAATATTTTATCCGCAAATCGTCGTTATTATTATTGTATGTTAATAAATTCATCAGCACTGTAGAATAAATTTTTTATTTATCGCGCTCAACAATCGCCATATTTAGACTCATGACTTCTAACTATAGAGCATAAAAATGTATAGTCTCGAAATAGTCAACAGAACTTATGCGCATGTTGTGATTCAACGTAAACATACGCATAAATAATCACATTAAGGAGATTAAATTTTATATCATTATTTTAAGTGAGCCAATGATAAAAGAACAGATCATTCTGTATCAGTTTGACTATTTTTTATATTTTTTAAAAAATCGATAAAATTATACTTGGTGATTTAACCTGTCTAGTGAATGAGTTTTATAAAATTTTTACAATGATTAGAACATTGTTATTAAATTTTTTATTATTTACAACAATTTATGCTGGTCCTGAAGAGGATGAAGGTGTAAAATATGCAAATAAGTGTGAAGGTAATTTTTATTTACTATTTTTATTTTTTATCATCAATAATTAATTATTATTGTTTTAGTGTGCAAAGTATTTTCTATGGAGTTGGAAGCTAGGCTAGATGAAACAGGAAAGACTCACGATGTCCTGGAAGTCGGTTATTCTTTAGACGATGTTGCTCCAAAAAAGAAAAAGCAGTATAAACAATCGTAATATTTTTAACAAGCTCAATATTTTTATGAAAATGAAATCAGCAGAAATCTGACAATTTTTTTTAATTTTTCTAATTCAAAAAATTATTTAAAAAAAATTAAATTTCACGTGCACAAAATTTAAAACTCTATAAGGTAAAAGCCCCAATAGATGATCACGTACCAGTATATGATCACTCCATGTATTTGTATATCTATATTCACAAATATAGGTATACAAATACATGGAGTGATCATATACTGGTACATGATCATCTATTGGGGCTTTTACCTTAAGTGTAATTTATGAAAAATATTTTTTTAATTATAATTTAATTAATGAAATAAATCAAAAAATTTTTTAATTTCTGCTAAATTTAGTATCATTTATTTAAAATGATTTTAATCTTAATAGTGTAATTGAAAAAAAAAATTTGTCATATTTTAATAGAGAGCTGAGACTGGTTGAATCACTGGAAGATATTTGCGAACGTATCCTGGAGTATAACATCCATAAGGAGCGTGATGACAGTACAAGATTTTCCAAAGGGATGAGTCAAACTTTCAAAACACTCCATGGCCTTGTGTAAATAACTTTATTTAAAAAAAAAAGCATTTATCAACGTTAAAGAATAAGTCTAATGCATATAATTACATCTGATTTGTTTTCCTATAATTACAGAGATAAAGGAGTTAAAGTCGAGTTGGGAATACCGTATGAATTATGGGACAAACCATCTGTTGAAATAACAACCTTGAAAACACAATGTGAGGATATGCTCGAAAATCATGAGTCAGATATCGAGGAATGGTATTTCAATTACCAAGGAAAAGTGCCGCTTGAAAGGTAAAAGAATATTTATCTTATGTACGATGATTAGATCTAGAACATGAGTCCCCCAGGACTCGGAACTTGGTCTAAAAATTTGTCTAGTCATTAAAACATTTACAACAGTTATCTAACTTGTCCAAAATATTTGTCCTCAGGTATCTTTGTTCTGAGCGGGTGCTCGTAGACGATGATGACTCATGTCTCAAAGAAAAAGGCGACACGGGTAAAGATCGTAAAGATAAATCAAAAAGAAAATCCAAAAAATCTAATAATGATAATAAAAGGAAAAACTCTAAACAAGAGTTGTAGACTTATTAATTTAATTGACTGATTAAAATAATTACTTAATTGTTTATATTTTTGCCATGATAATTTTACTTTTTACTTTTTATTACATATGTACATATGTACATAACTGAAGTTGTTTTTTTCAGAAATAAAAAACAAATGATGATTTATCTCTAAAGATAATATGTCAATTTTTCTATTAATTTTTTTTTTAATTATATTTAATATTAATACTTTTGTTAATAACCAAGAAACAGATAATTTTTTTCCATACTTGGTGCAATTTTATACAATAGTACCTTGTGGTGGTATTTTAATTACTCCAGATTGGGTTCTGACTGCTGCACAGTGTCTTCACAATAAGCGTAATGTAAATCCATTATTAAATGATTATTAATTAATTAATTAATTAATTTTTGAATTTATTTCAGTCGATACTGGTCAATGTGGCGGGATCCAATGAAACAGCGGGCGAACCAATCGGAGTAAAAGCAACATTCATTCATCCGCAATTTAATATGTACTCAAAAGTACACGACCACAGGTTCAACGTTGCTCTAATGAAACTTTACCGGCCATTCAATCTACAGCCGCTTGGTTTCTTAAATAAAACTGCCGGGATGCTCGTGAATATCGGGACTTCTAAATCGATAAATACATACAATTGTTGTTTTATTTACGGCTGGGATAGTATTATATCTTCGACGATTCGGGTGTTTACCAAAGCTATACAAACTATTTCAGTACAACCGCGAGATAAAGAGGCCTGTGTAAACAAGATCAATAACGTAAATATTGTATGTGCCAGCGGTGAAAGCCGGAAACAGTGTGCAGGTAATCCAGGTTCACCGATCGTGTGCAATGAGCCGAACGGTGATAATCGTGTATTGGGGATAGCGTCTTGGACTAATTTTTCTCTCCAATGCGATGATTCTTCAACCTATTTGAATCTTACTTCGTTTAGGTAACTTTTAATTCCAGGGTAATTACAGGGTGGTGATATAATTGAAAATTTTTGGAGTTGAAAAATTTTATTGGAAATTTTAGTTTTGGTTGGGGAAAATTTTGAAAATATTTATTATCATAATATGTTCTCGTATGATAATGAAATTAGTATGATACACTGAGAGAAAAAATTTCTTTTGAAAAAAATGAGCATTGTTGTGACAAGAATTTAATTTGTTGAAAATTTTAAACAATTTTATTTCTTAGCTGAAAAAATAAAAATTTTTTTCCACAGTAATTTTCTGGTAGAAAGTTTTCTAGAGTTGGGAAAGAACAATTTTGGGTGAAAATTCGCAAGTTGTCTATCTAAAATTGTTTTTTTCCAAATCAAAAAAACTTTTCTTAAGTTTGCGGTTATAATTTTTTTAATTTTCTACATATGGAATTTTTTCAATTGTTTGATGTCTGCTAAATTCAGTATCATAAATCGACATCTGACTTTTATTTGATTTTTATCTATACTAATATTATAAAGAGGAAAGATTTGATTGTTTGTTTGCATCGAATAAGCTCCGAAACTACTGAACCGATTTGAAAAATTTTTTCACTGTTGAGAAGCTACACTATCCCCGACATAGGCTATATTACATCATAATTAATGTTGAAATTTTTGTTAAATACGCGTGCGAAGCCGAGGTGGACTGCTAGTTAAAAATAAATTAAAAAAAAAAAAATACATGTTTTAAAAAATTTGCACTTATAGTTTTTTTTTAGTTTCTAGATGTAAAATTTTTCATTTATATTTTTTCATAATAAATTAGTTATCATAAAAATCAAAAAAATTGAAAGGTGTCTTTTAATATAATTAGTATCATGTTTTCCTCAAAGTATTTTATAGTAAAATTGATTTAAAAAATTACAATCACCACCTTGAATGAAATTGCATTTATTAAAATTAACCATCTAATTATTTATAAATATAGATCATGGATTAATAATTTAGTTTCAATGGACTTTGAAAAAAATAGCAGTCCTAGTAATTATAGTAGCACTACAAGTTTAAAAGTTCAAGTTAAATATTTTTACAACACTCAAAAAACCCCTTATAACCGTAAAATTCATAATTTTACAACATCTACAACAAAAAATACAACTAAGCGCAATAAATATCAAGATATCGAACGTAGTGACAAAGATGAAGGAACCACAGAAGACGAATTATCAAAAATTTTTCCTTTCTATCAAGTTTCAAGCTCCAATTCAATTTACCCGATTTATTTTCTCTTAATTCTAGGACACATTTGCAGTTTTAATTTATAGATAAAATTTAATAACAAATAAATTTATTACAATATCTATAAATTTTAATACAATTTATTTTGTAAAATAATTGCTAAGATTACTTTTCACGTAGAGACTTTTTGACACGTGGTTTTTTACCTTTGAGAACTCTCTGTCTTTCGATTTCTTCTTTCCAATCTAAATGTTCATCCCGGAAAAGACCGTATAGACGAAGGTTCCTCATAAGCCATCCGATCTGCGGATGTCGTGGATAGTATTGGACGATTTCCTCACGTTTGTGTATGGGCTTCTCACTGAATATTTTGACGACTTTCATGGACTTCCGATTCGTGGGACGAAACACTTCACCGAATATTTTGTTTGAAAGAAGATTCATACGCTTCGCATATGTTGTTGACAATTTTGTCAGGTCTACGTACTTTGACATATTATCTAAATAAATAAATAAATTAATATACAATAAATATATGTCACAGAAGTTAGCAGATACTTGACAATTTTTTTATTATATTTAAAAAATAGATTATTTGAAAAATATAATATGACACTGAAATTAGCAAACAACTGACAATTCATTGAATTGTTATAAAAAATTATTATAAAAAAAAAGAAATATTTTTAAAAATTCGCACTATAATTTTCTAAAATTTCTACAGGTGAAATTTTTTAGCTACATTTTTAGTAGATTTTATAAAAATCTAACTATTGCAGCCGTCCTCATGGCGCAACTTTGAAAAAATTTAGTCGTTTTCTGACTCAGTTTGTCGAGCTGAGTCAGAAAATGTATGTAGTTCAAAAGTTTATACATATATATATATTTATACGATATAACGCGGCTTGTCAGCACAATAGCGTTTTCAATTTATAACCGATTCTTCTCAAACTCAACATGCTTTATCTATCGATCAAGACCAAGATTAAGTTCGAAGATGAGCTTAATCGGGCGAGTAATTTGGAAATGACAGGATTTTGAAATTTTGAAAATCGTAAAAATTGATGTTTTTACTACTTCAACTTGATATAATTACTGATCGAGACAAGATATAAAAATTCGGTAAAATGCATCGTAAAGCTCTTTTAATAAGCTTCAATTTCCACTAATCAGAAGTGGTAATAGCCTCAATATTACTCCTTTTAGAATTCGTTTAATGAAACAGTTTTACTGTTGCAGCCGTTTTAGAATTATTGTCTGCATCATAGCTTAATCATAGCTTAATCATGATGTAAATTCAATAATTACGATAATGATTAGTCTTTCGTGTAATGTTTTCAGGTAATTCGTCCGTAAATATGTCACAAATTAGTTCTATATATTGTTTTCTTCAATTAAAATTTTATCCGGTTTCAAACATCTGATTGATTTGCAAATTGTTGTTCCTAAGCAGTTATTTAAAATTTGGTCATTTATAATTCAAATTTTATAATCTTTGCAATTCTTTGAGAAACTTTTTCTTCAAAAGTTAATTTTTTTTCCAAAATTTGTTCTAAATAGTTTTAAATTTATTATTGAATTTTGTTCTTAATTCATAAATTAAGTTATACATTATTAGTGTTATTATATTATTTTATTAAAAATCAATTTTCTTTATTTGAAAAATCTACTTCCATTTCGGCTGCCGAATGGCCTTTTTTTCATTATAATTTAACTGTTATAAAAATCTAAAGAATTGCTAAGGTAAAAGACCCAGTTATTGACACTGAACCAGCTATTGACACTTGCAATTTTATTTAAATTAAATAAAATAAATCGACTCTTATAATTAATAAAATATATCGACTCTCAAATAAATAAATATAATTTTTGAATTACAAATTTTAAGATAAATGATTTTTTGAGAACATTTTATTTTTTTAATTAGAATAAAATTGCAAGTGTCAATCAACTAGGCCAGTGTCAATAACTGGGTCTTTTACCTTAAATGTCTGTTAAGTTCAGTATCATAAAATAATTTTTAATGAATTCAAAATATAGTTCTTTAAGATTTACACTACACGTGGAATTTTTTTTATTTTTTGTCATAATTTATTTGTTAAAAAGTTTATCAAAAATCTTTTAATTTTATTGTCATTAAATATATTGCAGTACCATAATGATACTAAAATCAACAGACATTTGACAATTTGTATAACGAATCGATTACAATAAAGAATTATAATTTTTTTATTATTTCTACATGTGAAATTTTTTTCGCAATCATTTAACTGTTATAAAAACCTAAAAAATTGTAAACTTTTTGTTGATTTCAATATCACATATGATAGGTTAGAATTACACTTACACGTATTACAATGACAATAAAATATAATTAATATGAAAATCAACTCAAACTCTTACCTTAATTAATGATGAATATTCTTCACAAAAAAATATATTATAAATTATATTTTGTTGTTAATTTTCATGCGTAGAAAACTATATCTTAAAAGTTTTGTTATGTTTCGTGCTAGTAAAAATTTTTTGCGCATGACGAACCAACGCGCATGCGTATTAGGCTTCTAATGAGATTTAAGTTTCTATTTACTATGTACTTACAACATATAAAAAATAACTTTAAAAACTTAAGAAAAAACATTTTAGGCATAATTATTGTTGAAAAAAAAATTTATTGAGTTTATTGATATTTTTTTTCATTACACAAAGTAGAAGACATTGAACAGTTATTCTTCGTTGCATTATGCATAAAACTAAACATTTTGTATAGTAAGTAATTTTTTTAAAAATTAATAGTAAGGTAAAAGCCCCAATATATGATCATGTACCAGTATATGATCACTTCATGTATTTGTATACCTATATTTGTGAATATAGATATACAAATACATGGAGTGATCATATACTGGTACGTGATCATCTATTGGGGCTTTTACCTTATATTGTGTCACTAGGGATGAAACAAAACGATTTCAGACCAGAGTGAAGTTGCCTGCCGAGCGAAGCGAGGGCTGGCATCACTCGGTCTGAAATCGTGTTTCATCCCGCGTCACACATTATATTTTTCATATAAGTTGCATTAAAAATGCTAGTTTCAATGTCTGGAGCCAACCAGAACTAGATAGTTTCAGACGAACAGCGAAAATACCATTTTATTATGAAACTTATAATAAAATAGAAAGTAATAGTTTATTTTTTACCAAACATTATTCGTAAATTGACAAGTTTTCTTTTATCATTCTTATTTATGCTTAATAACAGAATTATAATATGTCAGTACAGTTAATGGTTAGAATGAAAATTATAAAGGTATAAAATGATACCAAGCAATGCTATAGTTTCCTATGCTGACGACACAGCTATTTCTTGTACTGGAAATAGCTGGAATGAAGTCCAATATAAATTAACTGAGTGGCTTAATAAAATAGATATATGGCTCAGAGAAAACCAACTATCTCTTAATGTAGAAAAATCTACTTTTATTACCTTTGGAAGCTACATAGACAGTATCCCAAATAAGTTTGATTTACAAATAAATGGTAAGCCTCTGACAAGAGTTGATAATTGTAAATATTTAGGGATATATTTTGATAAACACTTGAAGTGGGATAAACATGCCTATGAATTATCTAAGAAGCTTAACTATTTCACTTTCCTTTTTTACAAGCTTAGCCAGGTACTTAATTCTTCTATTTTAAAAACTATTTATTATGGACTGTTTGAAATCATAATAAACTATGGCATTGTTGCATGGGGAGGAGCCTATAACGATTCAATTAAACCTGTCACATCTCTTCAACATAAAATAATTAAAAAGCTATGTAAAAATAATTACAACAATATCCCCTTGACAATTAGAAACTCATTTATAATAAATGCATTAACTTACTACTATCAAGAATGTAAAAGCCTATTCTATGAAAAATGTACAAATACAAGATCTAAGTTGTTAGTTCTACCAAAAATAAACAAAACTATTAGTACTCAGAATGCTTATTATGTAGCAATTAAATATTATAACAAACTCCCTACTGATATGAAAACTATAGTCTGTAGTAAAAAATTGTTAAAAAAAAAGTTGTTACTGGATAAGAAACCTTAATGGTTAACATGCTTGAAAAATGTAATGGAAAATGCGAGTATTTGATTGGATATTTCTTTTTATGATAATTATCTATAATTTTGTATTTCTTTCTATATAAATTTATTACTTTTGTACTTATTATCTCTTTGCATTGTATTATCGACAAAAATTTTGTAAAAATTATATATATTGTAAAATTGGTATTTTTGTACTGGTTCTATAAACAGGTGTCTTTACACCTCGATAGAATACTTTACCAGATAAATAAATAAATAAATAAATAAATAAATAAACAAACAATTGATAGGATTGAAAATAAAGCTGCAACTTCACCTCGCGGACAGAAAATCGTCATTTTCTGTCCGCCGGGAAGAAATAATTGATACCTGCCCGGCACAGTCGCATTGGTCTGAAATTTTCTAGTTTCGGTTGGCTCAACAGGCATTGAAACTCACATTTTCAATGCAGGTTATATGAAAATTATTTTGTTCTCATTGTTAGTTTATCAACAACAAAACAGTTGTCAAATATCTGTTGCTCTTAACAATTAATTAATTTTTTTTAAGTTACTGAGGTAGTTTGTTTACTGTAAAGCTTTGAGTAGAAATATGGAAGACACTTTACGGCTTTTTGTTATAAATTTGATCATATTATATTTTCCATATTTTCTGTAAAAAAAATTAATATTACTCAATGAAAATTAAGTTAGCCAACATCTAAAAATTTTAAGAATTAAAAAAAAAATATTATAAAATAATTAAAAAAAATTTTCATTTGTAAAAAAACTTGAAAAACTGTAAATACAATTTTTAAAAAATATTTTTTAGTTCTAATTTAAAAATTAAAAAAAATTAAAAACGTCGGCTAACTTTAGTGTTATTATTATTATTTAATGTACTCTCAAGATTTTAAGCTGCAACAAATTTTTCAACAATTTTCATTGTCAAAAATGGATTAGATTTATCGTTAATAGTTTGTTGATACTCTTTAGTATTTTTAATCCGCGAGATATTGCTGACTACAAAATTGAGAGAAAACTCCAATAACTGCTGAGCATTAAATTTATCAGCTAGTACCAGCACCCTCATAGCATTTTCAACAGTTATTGATTTGCTCAGTGATTCTTCACACATCTCAACGAGTCCTAGCAGTTGATATTGGTCAGCGACTTCCAACATCTGCTCAGCACAACTGTCAAGATTATTAGTTACTCTGTCTGAGTAAATATACTCAATCATTTTTTCAAAGATCTTCGGATCAATAGATGGCACAGTAATTTTATTTTCTTGTTTTTCTTTCATATCGTGGGTGAGCATCGCGTAAAAGAATGGACTGCGTGCCATCAAAATTACTTTGTGAGCTTGATATTCCTTTTCGTTTACCACCAGAGTAATATCTCTGGCTATGTTGTCATCAAGAAGCTTCTTGAAGTCCTCGCTGATCATATACTTCGGAGACTTTGATGGAAATTTAATAATCTCAGTACACTCGTCGTATACTGCAAGATCTAAGCAAACAGTCAACACATTATTAGGCAAAAATTCGCTTCGACTATTCATGATTTCGAGCGTTTGGATGAGGGATATTTCTGGGCTACGGGTTACTCTTCCAGTAAATAATTGATTGTATACTTTATTGAATTTTTTTTCTTTTTTTTCATTCAAGATTGAGACGGAAAATTGGGTCCTTATGATCATCTCTTTATCTTCGACGTCTGATACTACAAACACTATGAAGCGTTTTTCAGTCATTGTTAATTCCAAATGCCATTCATTCTCAAATGACGTGTTGACTGAAAATTTTGGAGACCTAATTTCACTTCCACGAACTCCAAAGTTGGGTGTGTCAGCAAGCGCTGTAAAATCGGCTATTTCCCACTCGTAACTCAGCTTACGTGACACTGTTCTTGTGCGATATTTATCCATTTTTAGTTAAACTTTTTTTTTCAGCACTGAAATTATCAAGCTTTTTAAGTGAAAATTATTAACAATACTTATACAATGTTGTGCAAAATTTATTCACTAGGTCATACAGGCAAATACTTAAATACTAGGTTATAGTTGATCGTTTCTTTATGTTATGCTGTTATATTTTTACTGTATGTGTTGATATTTATTGAATCACCAACTGCGCACTGCGTTGAGTAATGTTCACTGAAATTAAACGGAGAGCGCATGAACCGTTAGTTACGATAAATCTAAATTTGATACACTTGAATTGTAAAAAATCTAAATATATACTTACGTAGTTTAACGATTTTTTTGTATACACTTTTATAAAGTCTATTTAAATACTATTTTTATCTATTATAATTATTCCAGCAAAAAAAAAAAAAGATGAATCTTTTTACCACTTACCTTACCATATCATTATCTTTTATTTCAATTTTGAAAATTTAATTATGGGTTTTCATTCTAAAGAGCCTAGTTCTATTTTCTTAGGTTTATCTTTTCGTTGAAACAACTTTAATCTGTTATCCGAACAAAAACAGTTTCACTGTAAAAAATCGCGCCAAGTCCACGTTCATAAGACTTTTAAGAAAAAAAAATTTTTTTTTCTTTACAAAAAGATATAAAATCAAAATATTAAAAAATCCAAGTAACCGATATGATTGTATATAATTTTCGGAAATTAAAAAACATTTTGTTGTAAAGGGTACTTCTACCCTCCATACTCCATAAGAAAAAAGTCAGGATCTAAAAATCTGGGTCGCTATAGTTTGTGCCAGTGAATTTAATTAATTTTAAATAGAATTTATTATTTTCAAAGACCATTATTAATTAATATTGATAATATAACATATAACGTATTATTATAGAGTATCATTGAAGAAAAAAAAGGTCTGTAGAATGAATAAAATTTTGCAACCTGAAAATATCGTTCTGCTTATGGTAAACATACTCGGTAGTCTGGCGCTCCGTTTACAACGAATTTGAACGGAACTTGGCGCCAGATTCTACCGAATCTGTGGATCAATTTTTTAAATATAGTTGCAAATTTGAATCGGAGTGGTACTGAATACTAAAAAAAAAAAACAACATACTAATTTTGCATTACTCTTAGCGTGCATCTTTAAGAATTTTGATTACTTTTGTTAAACATCCTTGAAATTATCATAATTGTCAAAAATTATTTAAAAATTTTTTAAATCTCAATATGTTGAAAGTGACAAGTAATAATTTTGTCAAAAATTTTTTTACCTGCCCTTAGATAAATATAGGCACGTAACGTACTCCAGATATAATTAGTCATACCTAGTTAAAATTAAATTTTAGAATATCTCAATAATTCACGTTTTATCAAGAGTAGTAACTTTTCTTATAAAATTTTTCATTTTAGTTTTAATTAAAATTTAATTTCCTAAATAATGTACCTAAACGCCTAAAAAAAAAATGTTGACTTCTTCGAAGATTTTATTCAACAAGAAACCGAAAATTAAAAGTTGCCAATTTAAATTCAAAAAAATTTTTATGCTACTTGGGTAACATAATATCGATAGATATTACTATAATTAATTGAACGAATTACCGAAAAAATTAAAAATCGCGGATATGAATGATTATTGTAATTATAAATGCTAAACCAAGGATTACTTATTACAAAGTTTTTATCGGAAAAAAAAACAAAAAATTTTTTACATCAAATTATTACTCAAGTCAACTATTCTAGTCATAAATTTTATCGAACAATACGTAATTCGATCTAAAGTATTAAACTTCAAGTCAATAAACATCGTCTATAAGCAAGTCGACATTCATAAAAACTTATACTGTTTTTCAAAAACAACGATAAACATCAATAAAAATAATAAATTCAACTCATTAAATCCTCTATTATCTTCAGTATAACTATGATTATATTACAATCTGAAAAAATGAAATACACATTAGTACTAGCACATAAAATATAAAATTATATAAATATCATACCTTTGTTCTTTAGAAATAAATTTCATAACTTCAGGAGTCTGCGGTGTAGACGGGGCAGTAATAATGTTTGCAAGTTTCTCAAGAAGCATAGTTGATATAAGCGGATAAAACTGAGTAACATCGACATAGTACCTTGTTTTCATGACTTGTTGAATGTTGATAGCTCCAAAATCGATTGCGTAATCGAACAATTGTTTTGCACTGTGGCGATACGCCAAAACCATTATCCTTGCAACGTTCTCGATAGTAATTGACTCGCAGAGAAGCTCTTCACAAATTTCCTTCAGACCTTTCAGCTGATAGAAGTCAGCCGCTGCAAGTAAATTCTCGATGTTACTCTCTAAATTTACAACTTTGTCCGTGTAAATAAACTCCAGCATCATTCTGCAGGTCTGGACATCGAAATTTGTTAGAATTAATTTGTTTTCTTCAACCATGGGTTCCTTCGGGGAATTGAGCAGCCATTTGCAGAACACCGGGCTGCGGGACACCAAAATGGCCTTGTGGACATTAAACTCTTGATCACCAACGACTAGAGTGATGTCGCTGCCTTCTTTATGGTTAAGAAGTTTTTTTAGATCACCAATAATAGTACGTTTTGAAATACTTGCCAGTTTATCAACAGAGTTGATAGGTCCGTCGAAAATTGTCAGCTCAATTCCTATTGAAAGCATATTGTTGGGCAAAAACTCATCCTTTTTGTCAATCAGTAAATTTTTATCCATAAACTTTTCGCAGCACCAGTCAATGTGAGAACTTACGAAGCTGTTGCAGAAAATTTGGGCGAATTTTTTTTTTTGTTTATTATTCAGAATAAATAATACGCAGCTAGCTCTGGTTGCTTTTGTCTCTTTGTTGAGAGTAGTCAATGACAATGACAGCCATTCCTTGTTGCTGGAATTCTCTTTTAACATATGCAATTTTAAGTACCACAGGTTTTTAGACGCTCCTTCGACTGAAAATGTTGGTGACTGCAGGAATCCATCTTTGTTGGCCGTAAAGCTCGGTCGCTGGATCACTGATAAAAAATCGTCAATTTGCCACTCGTAGTTGAGCTTATGCTCACCGGGTTTATTGTCAATCGTCATCCTTACACAAATTATTTTATAAGTTAATAATAATTTTAATTTCTAATCACTAAAGAATTTGTAAATAATAAATTGATTGAATAATTATGATAATAAGTATTGAGATTTTTTTTTTCTAACAATAATTTTAATTTCTAAATAACGAATTTGTAAATAATAAATTGATTAAATAATTATGATAATAAGTATTGATTTTTTTTTTTTCGAACAGTTGTCAAAATATTCGTGTTCTGAATTCCGATGCAACAATTTGTCATCAATAAGGTTATGGTGAATAGTACGTAAGTAGTTTTTTTTTCTTCTCACCTGACGGCGTCAATGCGCATGACGAATCATAAAAATTGGGTTTGAAGTTCTTGAAAAATTTTTCAAATTTTTTCGTAAAAATAAAATTAGCAGACATCTGAAAATTTTTTAAATTTTTTTTTTATTTGAAAAATTAAAAAAAAAATTTCACATGTAGAAAATTTGAAAAACTATACTTGCACTTTTTAAAAAATATTTTATTTCTAATTAAATTATTAAAAAAAAAAAATACCGTAATTTTTATTATTCCAGTATTTAAAAACTACAAATTTTATTAATAAAAAAAATAATGCTTAAGAACATGTAGGACAGAGAATATTCAAATTTTGGACAAAATACTGAGACACTTTTTGACCAAGTAATTTTTGAATAAAAAATCATTAAACTTGGCAGGAGTATGTTAATAATAGTCTTTCGTAAATTGATTCTTTTATTTTTAAATTTAATCATTGAAAAAAAACAACAAAATGATAAATAAATAGGTACAGTTCGCGCGTAAAACTGCCTTATCTCCGGGCCCATCACATATTCAAGTAAATAAACTTTACTATAAGAAAATTACTAATAAACTTACAACCAATATAATCTTCGAGATTGATTTATTTTTTTGGTTAATCTTTACTTTAGTTTAGATTACTTATAAGACAGAATTATTAAAATGCAGTTAGGTTTGGATAGAAAACTAATTATCAACAAAAAATTTCATTTACTATTATAGTTTAATTTTTTTGAACAGTGTTTGGAGTATTGACAGTCAGCCTGATAACCTCCAGTACATTTTTATGTGTTTCAAATAAACAATCCGATATATTCAATTGGAATTTTTATCACTAGTCCAGACTGAATTACCGACAACAGACTATACTACATGCTCTTAACACAGAAAATATGCGAAAATTCAAAAATATTTTATTTCTTCTAAAACGAAAAAGTAACAAATAACAAGTTAAACATCACAATAACTATTTATAAAAATTAGTATAATGAACATGAATATTAAGCTTTATTTTGAAATATTAATAAATAGTATATTACACTCCTAGGGAAGTAAAGTAATAAATGTCTCAGATCAAAGGTAAAGGTTGGCCGAGGCGAAGCCGAGGTCAACAAACATGTGATCTGAGGCTTTCTTATTTACTTCCCGAGGAGTGTATACTATTTTTTTCCCCGACGAAGGCGGAAAGCGGCAACTTCGTTTCGTACAGCGGGGCTAAAGTTGACGCTTTACACCCGGAGGGGAAAAAATTATCTTATTAACTTTAAAACAAATGAAGTAATTAATACTCAATTGTCGTCACTTAACATTATTAAATAATTATAAATTGTTTAAATAGCATGAAACTGAAGTTAGCAGACATCTGTAATTTTTTGAATTTTCACAACAAATAAATTATTACTAAGAAAACATTTTTTTAAAAATTACAACAATAATTTTTCTGCCCTCCAGGCGGAAAGTGGCAACTTTCGGCCCGCTGCGCTAAACGAAATTGCCGCTTTCCGCCTCTGTCGGACAGAAAAATAGTATACAAACCTATGGCAGGAAAATAATAAATATCTCAGATCACATATATGTCGACCTCGGCTTCGCCTCGGGCAACATATATGTGTTCTGAGACATTTCTCATTTTCTTGCCACAGGTGTGTAATATACTATTTTGACAAATCTACAAGTGAAATTTTTAAGAAAGTTTTTTTATTTGTTGAAAAAAACCTTAGAAATCATTATATCGAGGGTTTTCTATGGCAACCACGTATCTCGATTTTTGAAGATGAAAGGGTTCAACTGAAAAATTAATAATTAATTATAAACGCGTTATTGAAAAAAAATATTAAACAAATAATAAATACGATAGTATTTTTAGAAAATACAATTGATAAATATTGTTTTTAGATGAATATTAATTTTTTATAAGCTATTTTTCACCCCATCTCTAAAATTGTCATTTTTGAGATACGAGGTTGCGTTAGAAAATCATCGATATGTCAGCTAACTTTAGCATTAAGTAATGGCTTATTTTCTATCGAGAAATCTTGGAGCTTTTGATTTGTACTTTTGGCCAAGTATTTTTTTTAAATTAGTTTTAGGACTTAAAAAATAATTATTTTTAAATATATTTTTGATTTTATTATTTTTAGTTATAAATATATATAGATTAACTAAGTTAAACCTTAAAAGTATTTATGTAAAGTAAAAAATATCAAAAATTATTTTATTAACTTCGAAACAAAACGTCAAATAAATATCAATTAACATTCACCGCACAACATCAATACGTCTTAAATCGTAATAATTATTCTTAGTAAATCAACAATATACTTGTGTATATTTATGGCTCTTAAATTACTTATCATAATTGAGCATTATCATTTAAGCCAATGATTAATCGTCTAAGATTTCTTCAGCTGAAAATAAAAAAAATAACAATAAATCATCAAAGTAAATTATTATACCATAAATAAAAATAAAATAGTTTACATTTTTACTTTCTAATGTTGAAACTATAACTATCAAGAGCTTACGTTAAACAAGGAACTTGAAGTAAGGTTGCGAGTCTTTCAACGAGAATAGAAGAAATGCTCGGATTGACGTTAATAATTTCTGCATACGTTGGAGTCTTCATTACTTTTGTAATATTAGCAACAATAAATTCAGTAACGAGTTCCAATAACTGCGAAGCATTACTGCGATAAGCCAAATCCATGATCCGGATAGCATTGTCAATGTCAATAGATTTTGACAGAAACTCTTCGCACATATCCTTGAGTGGCTGAAGCTTGAATTTATCAGCAGCTTCCAGCAAAAGCACAACGTTGTCTTCTAATTCGCAGATTTTGTCGGTGTAAATAAATTCCAACACCATTTCAAATGTCTTAAGATTCATTTTCGGCATTATTTTCTTTCCGTTCATCGCGTTATCTTCAGTGTCACTGAACGTTTTTAAAAACTCTGGACAACGTGCCATCAAAATGGCTTTGTGGACTTTGAACTCTTTGTTGCCCAGAAGTAAAGTCACGTCGCTGGCAACACCGCTAACAAGAAGCTGCTTTAAATCGTCATAAATAGAATGCTTGGGAGTTTTCGATGACTCTTTGATTCCAACTGGAGCTACGTAGAAGTCGTAAATGACAACCTCAGTACCGATAGTTACCTGGTTATTTGGCAAAAACTCATCTCTGTTGTCCAGCAGTGTTTTAACCTCCAGAAACTTCTTTGAGTACCAAGCAATGTTCGAACTTTTGTCAATATTGTTGAAGCACTGAATAAACTTTTTTTCATGCTTGTTATTCAGAATAAAAAGCGAACACATAGCTCGCACCGGCTCAGTTTTTTCGGTAGTTGCCAAGCTTATTGATATCCAATCCTTATTACCTGATTTATTTCCATCGAATCCCATCCTTAGATACCACGAGTTCGGAACTGTGTTTTCTACGGTGAAGCTCAAGGACTCCAGGAATGTTGGTTTGCCGACGATAAACTCTGAGACATCAATAAGTGGTGAAAAATTTTCTATTTTCCACTCGTGGTAGCCAACATGTTTCACAACTTTACGCTGATGTTTTTCCATTTCTTTAAATAAATAAAGTTTATGCTCAAACACAAAAACTTTGTAATTCAGGTAAATTTAATTTTCAATTAGAAAGTATTGTTATTATTTTATTTTTTTTATTAAGCAACAATATTAGTAATGGAATATTCAACTTTAAAGGAATCCCATTTAATTTGTGTCTCTTGGTTGATTTATTTAGGATTGAGGTTATGTTTCTATAAATCCTTAATAGAATGCGCATGTGCGAAACTAACGGGTTTTTGATTTGAGATTGGAATCAGCAGACATTTGACAATTTTTAGGATTTTTTTGTTAAAAAAATTATAACAACAATATTAAAAGAAAAAGTCTCTATGTAAAATATTTGAAAGTGAAATTTTAAAAAAATATTTTTTGAGTTAGAATTTAATTAATGACAAAAAATTGTTGAACGTCTGCTGATTTCAGTATTATTTTTAACTTACCTATAAAATAATAAGAATAAAAAATTGAAGCAAAAATTATTATTTTTTATTCATGTTGGAAAATATTGAGTGATAAATCAAGTCAGAAAAAATTACATTGGATATTTTAATAATGTTATAGATATTTTTTGCAACTGTAATATAAACATCTACAATAATGAGAAACAGAAAATTGATTTAATTATAGCAAATCAAAAATTGCTGATAATGGTCAGAATAATTAACAGCAATTATAATTGTTATTAATCATCACTGACGATGCCAGGAAGGTCGCATTTTATTTTTGATCACATTCGTGGTTAGATCATCAGATTTATTATCAGCAATTATAAATGCTAATTTCTCAACTAGTTTTGATAGTATCCGTGTCGATTGAGGGGATGAGATGGCTTCTTTATATCCTTTAGTATTTATTATTGAATTAATATCAGCAGCAGCCACGTACATACAACGATCTAATAATTGCTCAGAATTTACATGATCGGCCAATGTCATTATCTTAAAAACGTTTTCAACAGTTATAGATTTTTCAATTGATTCTTCACAAAGCTCTTTCAGATATGATAATTGATACTGATCTGCGACTTCAAGCAATCTTTCAGCGTAAACTTTAAGATTTTCAACTTTATCAGTATAAATAAATTCTAATATTCTCTTAAATATCACTGGATCGACGTTTGGTATAGTTACTTGATTTTCTTTTTTTTCTTTCATTTCATGAGAAAACATTGCAGTAAACACTGGGCTGCGTGTCATCAGAATGGCCTTATGTGCTTGAAATTCTTCATTCTTTACTATTAAAGTAACATCACATTCGGTCATATTCTTTAAAAGTTCCTTTAAATCATCTCCGATACATCTTTTCATTAAGCTTGGGAGAAATTTAATGTCACTTGCTGGAACGTCAAATTGTACAACCAACTTTATGCCTATAGTCAATGTGTCATAAAGTAAAAATTCATCTCTGTTGTTTAAAAGTTTTTTTTTCTCAATTAAGTTTTGATATGAATTAACAAAGGGATTAGTTGGAGTAACATCAAATTGTTTGATAAGCACCATTTCTTTTTTATTATTTAAAATAAAAATTGACCATTGTTTCAATTTTTCCGAATTTTCAGACTGTGATTTCAGTGATACCGATATCCACTCTTTTTTGTCTGAGCTTTCATTATGAAAATACAACTTTACATACCACAAATTACTGGGTAGGAAATCGCCTTGAAGTTTTGGTGATTTAATTGTCAAATCTATATTATGTGTATACCTTGTAAAATCTTGAAGTTTCCATTCGTAATTAACTGACTGTTGTATCGTATTTAAGTATCCTTCTTCGTTCATTCTGAAAAAAATTTTAAATAAAATTAAAGTCGCATTTTAGTTAAAAAAAATTAGGAAAACGGTTGACCCTGAAGGCCATCCCTGCAACTTCCCGCTAATTCCATACTTAGGCGCTTAAAATTGCACCAATGGCGTTTTTGAGCTCTCCAAGCTCAAAGAGATTGTTTTCCTATGCTTTTGAGCTCTTCGAGCTCAAAAGTCTGATAGGGATTTGATGACACTATTTTTTGAATTTTTAAACCGCAATAACTTTTGAATGAATAAACCGATTTTCACTCGGTTGGCAGCATTTGACGCAGTTTTTTAAGCCTCACAAAGAATCTCAAATTTTGAATTGATCGCGCTAGGAATTTTGGAGTTATTCCGAAATAACACTTTTTTCGGTTTTCTTTCGTTCACGATATCTCTCGAACGAATCAACCGATTTTGACCGGACTAGTGGCGATCGACGTGGTTTTTTGAGGTTAAGAGCTGATTAGTTTTTGGAATTGAACTATTAAGCCGTTTAAAAGTTATTCCAAAAAAACCACATTTGAAAAAATTTTTTTTTTCAGTTTTTTGAAGATTTCTCAAAATCTATTGATCTGAATCGGTCCAAATAGTTTTCAAAATATAAGTTTGGTCAAGCCCTTTCGAATGGCACCAACCGCGATGAAATCGGTCAAGCCGTTCAAAAGTTATAAGCGGTTCACATACTTTCACACACACACACACACACACACACACACACACACACACACACACACACACACACACACACACACACACACATACAGACGCCGTGACAACCTTGCGGGGATAGTCAGGGAAGCTTCCTGTGACCTTCAAACGTCGAGATCTGATGAAAACTCGGTTTTTGCAAAACGGGGTGAAAACAATAACTTCCCGATTTTTGAAAATCTTCGATTTTCGTAGCGGGAAGTTAAAAAATTAATTGGAGTTGAATCGAAAAAAAAAATGATTCTTAAAATTGAGTGACATTTAATAATTTTTTAAAATTTTATAACAAATAAATTATATTAATAAAAAAATTATTAAGAAAAAAAATTCCACATGTAGAAATTGTAAAAGATTAGAATAATACAATTATTTGAGAATAATTTTTAGTAAACAATTTATTTGTTAAACAAAATCTAAATAAAGTGAAATGTCTGCTAACTTTAGTGTAATTTAAAAAAAGTTGAATTCATGAATTAAAAATGCGTAACTATAAATGAAAATGAAATTAGCAGACATTTGAAATTTTACAAAAAAATAAAAATTTCAGATGCAGAAAATTTGAAAAACTAAAAGTGTAAATTTCTTAAAATATTTTTTTAGTTATAATTTAATTAATGATAAAAATTAAAAAATTTTTAAACGTCTGCTGATTTCAGTATCATAACTTTAATTAATACTATTGCTCAAAAAGGATACGTATCTTAGTACTTAAGTACTTAATATATATTTAAAACTAATTAGTTGACTATAAAGTGCAAGTTACCTTCTAAATGTTTTTTTTTATCGTTTAGGCGTTAAAAAATTGGAAAAAATCTATTTTTTTTTTAAAAATGTCTTTCTTCGTTTCTGTGGTTGTTACTAATGTGTTTCAGTCTTTTTTTTTTTCAGAGATCGTCTTTTCATTTATTTGTTTCTAACAAAATAGAAACGAAACAGAATCCGCAGCGCCATCAAAACTACCAGCAACTAAAATTAAGCGCGCAAGCGCCACATTAATTTTTAAAAATAGCCCGCGAGATTTAAAACTCCCGCCGAGTTCAAAAGTAAAAATGTTTTCTAAAATAGCTTGGTTAGTTAAAAAAATTAAGAACCAATTAAGTTTCTTAGCAGATTGTTAATAATTAAAAGCCTGGTTGAGGGTCTTAAGGATTTCCGTTGAAAAAAAAAAAAAGCAATTAGTAAGTGCGGATGTATAAGCCTCTCGAGATAAATAATTAATTAAATTGAGCAGAAATAAATAAATATTAAATTTGAATGGTAATGATCAGGCGTTTGTTTCGGGTCGGGCACCCCTTGGTGGTGAATTGTCGAGCGCCTCAAGCGTCGATGAAACAAAGCCACGCGAAGATCAAAGGAAAGTTGAACATTTGTCATCCACGAGTGTACGCTCAAACGGCTTTTGTTCACAATTCATCGTTGCAATAACACTTAATCTCAATAGTACTTAAAAAAAGGCTTGTAAGCCGTCAATTGTATGTTCCTATTATTACAACCTCTATTATATATACAAATCATTTATTATATATATTATAAAAGTATTATTTCTGAGGTTTATTCGATACAAATGAATTGAAAGCTAAGCGATAGTCCGGTTGATTGGCCCCGTACCGGCCCCGGTGCAATCGAGACACACAAAAGCGCGGGAGCTTTTAAAAATAGTCACGAGGGCGCGCAGTAAGTTGGCAATCTTGAAACTTTTCATTTTTCTCTTTCTCTCTCCCACTTATTGGTCTGTTGCAGACTCAAGAACTGCAGAGCGAGAAGGTCTTATGGAAAATGGATGGACGGGACAAGCGAGTAAGTAATTTTGCATGTGCAATTGTATGTGTATGTAGTGATGTATAGATATGTATAATTCCAGGGTAAGAGTAGGGTAAGCAGAGTAATGTAAGAGACGGAGACGAGCTTGAGCGGCAGCAGCAGCAGCAGCCTGACAAATCATGTACACCCATGGACAGTCACGGATTCAGGCTAGGTGTGCCTAGGTGGCAGAGTGGAGGCGGAGACGAAGAAGGAAACAACTTAAAAAGAATAAGAATGGTAGAAGGAAAGAATAAGTAAGAAGAAGAAGTTGAGAAAGACAACGAGTGACAAGAGCTGGGTTTTACGGAGAGTAAGGAACAGCCAGACGAAGACGAAAAACAAGTATAAGAAGTGGGAGAAGTGTGCGAGCAGTTGATGGCGACGATGTACAACAGTGTGATGTGTTGTTGGATCACTGTGAGTTTGTTACTACTGTGATACTGGCTCCGTCGTTTCAGTGGTGCGTTAAATTTATATTTTATATATTATTATTTTGTTTTATTTTAATATTCTGTTATTAAATAGTGATAATTGTTTATTTATCAATATATTATTATTGATAAAGTGTAGTTACTGGTGGTGTTTATTGATGATATATGGTTATGAAAAAAAATATACATATATATGAATATAGTATATATAAATATTTATAAATATATTTGTGTTTATAAATGTAGTCTGTTGTAGTTTTGTTGGTTAAAACACTTGAGTACATAAAATAGTCAGGAGTCAGGAGTGGCTGGGAATCAGAAACAGCAGCAGCAGACGTTGCCAGGAGCTAACCAGACAAACGCATTCGTACGTAAAAGAGTGTATATAAGAGAGTAGAGCCAGAGAGTCGCGTTTTTTATTCGCGTCGTCGTGGTACGCGCCATGCGCAACCCGTGCCGTCCTAACTACTCCTCTGGTTACAACAACTGCTATCCAACAAGAAGTTGACGTTCACGGTCTCAAGTTTAAGACGTGAATTTAAAAATGAGCTTGGATAGACGAATATCCGAAGAACCGTGATCGGGGTGATAACAGCCTCGGACGTCGAAGATAATAAAATAATAACGTCGAATATTGTTGAGGTGAGGCGCCCGTTTTACTTAAACACGGACGCCAGCACCGCGTGCCATCAGTCCTTACAGACATCGCCCTCGCCGTCGGACAGGTGATTACACTTTTTTTTTTTCATCACTTATAAATATTCGCCAAGTGCACATTGTTATTGTTACTGCTACTCCATGATTATTAATTTATTTTTGTTTTGTTTTGTTTAATTACTATCCAAATAACTTGGATTTTAATTATTGCATATAATTATAATTATTTAAATTTGTTTAGGTAAATTATTATTTTGATTTTGGTTTGAGTTTTTTTGGTTAGCGGCCATTACTCGCTCAACGTAGACCGTTCTGTTGCTATGATGAGCTTCCATCCTTTGGTTGCCTGTATCCACTTCACATGATGATCATCGCCGTCGCCGTACAAAGTCGTAGTAGTAATCTTCTCACTTTATCCACGTCTAATTCTCACTTACACACTCTGAGAGAGGATACTCTGTGTGGTGATACTCTATCCGCGTGTACTCTCATGCGTGTGCGCTTTGTAACATACACACAAAATCGTACTCCAGTCTCCAGTAATATACACACATACATATATTACGTATGTTATATGTATATATGAATATAAATTTAAATATGTTCATAGGTACCGGGTAATATATTAACGTGTGTGTTCTTTTTCAATATATTATTCTATATAGAAACTAGTGGTTTGCCATCAGCAGCACAGCCACCAACCTACAAAACGTCCCAGCGTGAGAGCTTTCTTTTCACTCCACCAGTTACATATCAAATATTCCAACTTAAAATGTATACATAAGAATACTTTTTTCCTTTTTTCTTTTTCAGGGTCTCTGTTGCTCTATCGCACGCCGCCTATCTCCTATTCTTTTTGAATTCTACGAAAGTCAAACACTTTCAGAAATATCCGAGCTCGGAGAATTTTACCCTCGGGAGTAGTTGGGACTAGTTATGACTATGTATGTAGAGGGATGAATTTCTAAATGTACGGATGGTATTTTTTTTTACATGTATAATACATATTGCAGAGCGTACATGTATTTTTATACAGATATGATCCTCGGTAGATATGGTGTTATGTTGGTATATTTATATTTTTAATATTTTTTTAGTTGTGTATGGGCGTATAGAAAATAATATAGGATAAAAAGAACAGAACAAGTCACCAGTCTGGTCTGGTCATGAAAAACTAATCCGGTAGATTTAAAAGCGGAGAAAATTTTTACGAGGATTATAATTTTTGTGGACAGTTGGTGAATGAATTCGAGAAAGAGATGGACAGATTGAGAATAGAGAATGATGTGTCGACTGTCGAACATTCTGTTGTACACTCGAGCACGTGGTATGAAGAGGGTAGAGAAGGAAGAGAGGGCGGAAATAGCGGAAACGGATTGGCGGGGACATGAAAGAGCTTCAAGTGTGCCAGTTGAATGCTACACTACACTATACTACACCACACGTACTATCGGTACAATTCAATCCACATCTATATATCTTTGTATCACATAGAATATAGAAACAATGTATTGTAGATGTATCGATAGAACGTGACCAGCTGACTGATGATTAACGTAAATCCGTTATAAACTAATGAATAGCTAAGCACAGGATTTGGAATTTTGGTTCTGCTGATGGTAATTTCATAGATACCCCGTGTATAATTCCACCGTAATCCTATCTATTTATGTTGAGTAGACAATTTGATGTACTGATATGCACCTATAAAGCCTTGTGGCTTATGCCAGTACATATTATGGTACATACTACAATTGTATGCGATGGATGTATTAATTATGTTAGTATGATATGAGGAACGGACGACACAGCAGTATGCCAGTCAGTTAACGTGTCTAGTGTCTTTGGCTTTTGGTTTAGCTGCCGCTTTGACTTGTATGATGTTTCTCAACAACATCACAGCCAGTTATGCCGGCTATTTTGTCAAACGGTTAGTTGAAAACGTTTCATCAATTATGATTAGTATACTACTACTTGGCCTATTACATTCTATTCGCAAATACTCTTACTCTCTTCATATAATCTAAGTATCTATAAGCTCTACATACTCGTCTTCTCTACATATATGTATGGATATTAAACTCCTTTATCGTAACGTCGGTTTGAGACAAACAAGTACCATACACACTAATGTAAGCGTGGGATTCACCTAAAAGCCGACTTGACTCCTATCCACACTCTTTGTCGTAGCCCTTTGGCAAAACAACTGCTCAAGAGCTCAAATGGGGAGAAGATCAAGCTTGGCTTTTACGACTGCTGAAACATTAATCAGGTGATACTCTCAGGCACTTTAATATTTATATATTATACATTAATATGTATATGTATACACGCAGTTTAGCCGAAGCGTAAAAGTAAAAGTAAGACTATTATTTTTATTTTTTTTTATTCTTGATTCCCGTGTTATGTCGTCGAATAAAATTTCCGGATAGATGAATTTTTTTTTTTTTTTTTCGTTTTATAAAAAAATTATAGATATATACGTTAAGAATAATTATTTAATGATATATTTATTTGAATTTCGATAAAAAATTTTTCATTCGTTTGTAGGAAGAGAAAAAAAATAAGTGGTTATAATTGGACCGCGGTGGAGTTAAAAAATAATTCGAGCCTCACAATACCACTGGCGTACTATATACTATATACTGGTATAGTATATATACGATACGATGAGGAGGAATAGCGTAGTGGAGGATTGAATAAAAGAAAGAAAGAGTACCAATGGAAGGGAGAGAGAAAGAGAGAGAAAATGATATCGCGAGGGCGAGCAAGCTGAGGAGAGAGGAAGAGAGGAAGTCTATATACGGGAGAAGGAGAGCCAGAGAGTAGAGAGTAAGTAAGAGAGCTAGAGTTTGAGGGACCTCTTGGGTAAGAGCGAGAGAGAGGAAGCGAGGTAGTCGAGTGAGGCGCGAGACGAGACGGCACGATAGTAGACTAGCGGCGTATAATGCGGGTTTATCAAGATCTCGCGATGCCAGCAGCGGAAACCATCAAAGAGTCCTTTGAAGTTTTGTTGTGTCCTCCTCAGCCGTCTACCGCTGTCTCGCTCTAGCTCACTCCGGCACTCCGGGACTCCTTGGCCGCTTGTGGAGCTCCTCTCAGAGAGGGGTCTTGGGGCTTGGCGCGACGCCACTTTGTTCCCGAGCTTCGGCCATATATGTTTTTCTTATTCTTTCCTCCTCTTATATATTACATTACCACTCTGCTCAGCTCAGCTCTTTTACTATACTACCAAACTACCAACAAACTTATGCTCCAAACTAAACTCAACGTTTGATATATATTATTATGTAGTCTATGTACATACATATAGACAAATACATATGTATTCCATCTAATCTATTCGGTACGGTTTAGTTTAGTTGGAGTTGAGGTCGCACTTGGCCTTTTGTACCCATCACCAATGGCCCACCGACCTCTTCGTCTAATCGAGGACGGTCAGTGTCACAAACCTCGTGCAGCGTCTTGTGAGTAAACTCACTACTGTAGAAAAACAAAACCAATAAAATGACAAGTAAAGACGTACGTAGTATAGCATGCCTTGTCATTAAATAAAATATAACATGTAAACTTTGGAGTTTAAATGTTATATTTAATACTATTATTTTTAATTATATTTCATATATTATATTTAATTTGAAATTTTTTCCATTTATTAATCCAAGAAATTCTTCGGTAATTATACTAGATTTTTTTCCACTTTGTAAGCGCTGTATTTAAGTACACACGCGGTGATCGCGTGCAGAGGTGGCAGAGCCGGTGACGATGTCGGCAAACATCAAAGGGAACCAAGCAACTTGCCTTTCTTCCTTACTTTACACATACAGACATACGCTGTAAGTTTATTAGTGTAGAGTGTAGTCACTACACGCATATCACACGTATCACATCATCGTACACTATATGTACTACCAATACCATTCTATATACATATAATAAATATACAGAGACGAGCAAGTATTAATTCTTTCTCTTTTGCACTCTCACGACCCCGACAACTCTGATATTACTTTGTGTCTGTCTCTCTTAGTTTGACGACTCAATAGTATTTTTCCCTTTACTGACGGTCTTAAAATTATAATTAGTGTCTTGGATTTCTTCCCGTTGTCATTTGTCATTCGTCCGCTTGTATTATATTTCTATGCATATACATATGTATATGTAAATATATCTAAACGTGAGTGTCTCTATAATCTAGAATGTATGAATGTGTTTTTAAAAAAATTTTTTTTTAATTATTATTTTATTGTAGATAATATTACCAATGGGACGTATTTCATCATTATGCCGATAGAAAATAAAGGAAGCATGAATACATGTATATATATATATATATAATGTAATACTGTGGAGAATTTTCGAAAGATCTAGTGACAAATGTCTAGTCTCAGCTGAGGAACTCAGGATATATAACATATTGGAGGATAAAGTATTATATGGATAAAATGAGAAATGATTTTTAGTTAAAGTTGGTTGTCTGACACCCGGTATAGACGGTAGAGACGGTCGGACAGACTGTTGTAAAGGTTGCCAGCCTCTGGCAGGCTCTTATACACTACACTGTACGTCTATCTCATTTTCTCTCTTTTAGTCCCTCTTACTCTTTCATTTCTCTTCTGTTGAACGGCTTCGGAGCTTGACCAAGCGAGGCGTTCCGAAAACCTGTAATTACGGGCCCGGCAAACATCAAGCGATGCCGCCGCCGCCGGAGCAAGAGCCATTGCCGTTTGCCGTTTGCCGTTTGCTGTTTCTCTCTCTTCACTCGTAATCTCGAGCCCTCTCGCTTATTTTTATTTCAAATCCAGTCTCTCTCTTAAGCTTTTAACAAATTTTCCAAAGGGAAATTACGCTATTGCAGATTGCGGATCATTTTAAATACGTTTTTATAAAAACAAAAACGAAAAAAAAAGGGAAGAAGAAATAGTTTTTTTTTTTTTTGTAATTAAAAATGAAAAAACATTTCATAATTGAAAAATTTTCCAATAGAAATCACCGGTCGGTTCTATAAAACTTACTTAGCAGTACTGTAAATATAAAAATAAATCTTAGCCTTGGAATAAAAATAAATAGTAAATAGGAAAAAAGGAATTTATCTTTCAGGCGGCATTGTTTTGATCTTTGGAAAATTCACTAGTAAAATTGGTGGTTCAGATATTTATTTTTAGTTTCTTTTATTCTTATTCTTATTTTATTATATTTTTTTGAGCCGAGGTCTCTACTACTCGTTTTCACTGACACCGCGCTGCTGGAGCGCAGTTACCTGGCGCGTTGCAGTTCTCCTTCTCTTGCTGTTTTTTTATGTATTTTTATTCTTATTCTTTCTCTCCAGCCGGCGTTGGCTTCCCTCACTCGAGCGATTTCACTACTATCTTTTTTTTCTTGGTCTTTTTTTTACCCATACACAAATTACGATAAACGTCTTCAAAATGTACTCTTTACTGGCGCGACCCCGTCGTTTATCATCGTGCGGGCTTTGCTGGAACGTCATGATGCAGTTGCCGACGCGATTGTAAGTTAAAGAAAAAAAACTAACTGAGAGAAAAAGGAAAGGAAAAGGAAAAAAGAATCAAGTGAGTCTGAAAAGAAAAAGCCAAGCTGCGTGGTAGTATACTATATAATATATATCTATATGTACTACATAGTTTATATATACATGTATATATATTTTTAAGAGTGGAAAGATTCTTCTGAAAAACTGGTAGTGCGATAAAAGAATGCTGGACAAGCTGAAAGATCCAGACCATCAGAACCAAACGGCCCGACTTTTACAAAGATCATTGTTTTTGTCCGGCTTTAAATGATGTTGAAATCATCCGCCAGATATTTAGCCTTTATTACTTGTTTATTTATTTATTTTACTCCAACTGCTAATGTATCTGAAATAACTAGTAACGAGATTAGGTTTTTATCTCAGCTCGTAATCGCCCACCGCTGAATTCAAACGTCAAATTTCATTATTATTATCCATTTTTTCAGTTGTTATTTTTATTTACTTTTCCTTTGGGTTTCTTAATTATAACGGATGGAGTAAATCCCTTTGGTAGTATTTTCCCAGGTAAATTTTTTAAACTTCGACTTGTAGGTATTTGCTTGTAGGCTCAGTCGTTAACCTTTTGAGTTTTAAACCGTAGTGTCAAAAAATTTAACGCTAACCACAGGGTCTCTTAGTTCTTTAAAATGGACTAGACCACTCTGCTAGTTTTCTTGCTTTTAGATGTCAAAATATAAATAATACCATTTATTTTATTTTTATTTTTAATTTTCTGTTTCAATTACATCACTTTGTTGAAACAAACGTTACCGAAATTTAAAAGTATTATTTTTTTATTTAAATTTCTAAGTCATGCGTTTTAGAAAAATTTTGGAGTAAATTTTTTTTTAACTTTACTTTGAAAATAAATTTTATTTTTACAATTAATGTTTTGTTAATATTGTGATGAAAAATTAGTAAAAATAATTTTTTATCAAAATTTTGAGTATAATTATTTTAATTGAGTTTTTTACAAAAAATTAAAAAATAAAATTTTTTTTGTCAGAATTGAAAAAAAAAATTCAAGATTTTTTTTTCCAAATTTGGAGTAAATAATCCTTAAAAATACCGATTAGATATTTTGTTATATTTGTTGGAAGAAAAGAAAAAGATGCGAAGCAATAGATAAAATAGAAAAAGAAAATAAATGGTTATAGATTGATCCGCAAATAATTTATGATGTTTGACATTTGATGGTACAGTAGTGGAGAGAAAGGTGTCACGTCGATGTAGCAGGGGATGTTTGAGATGTTGTGATCCTGTGTGATTTTGGTGGCTTGCTCTCTTCTTTACTTTCGACTCGAGTCTCTCGAGTTTGCCTTATCGACCGCACTCGAGCCGAGGTTTATAAAACTCATAGTCAGAGCCAGCTATAAACCGACTGATGCTGCTTATGCTGGCTGCTGTAAACTGTTGCATCTTATGCATATTTCATCACCGTCTTACCATTTTTTTCATCCACATTTACATAAACATTTTATCTCAAACTTTTTATTCAATCCTATCTGTAAAATATTTTTTTTATTTTTTTTGCCATGTAAATTTGATTCAGCACATGATTTAAATAAATATAATAACAACAGAGTCAAATGGAGTTTAAGTATGATTTTTTTCATACATTCGTTAATTGACACTTTTATTTGTTTATTTTAAAGGTTAACATGTATGTAAATTCAGGCTTCATTAACGTATTCTTGACCACCACTTCTACAAACTTATTTTATTTTCTTTTTCATCTCTTGTATACATGCCGTTGATACTTAGTTTTTCACATCTTGAGCTTTTTTGTCTGTACACTTCTATCCAAACATTTACACTTTTAAATGAAGAGTACGTGTTCTTTTACTATTCTTTTGATAATTATTAACGTCTTTCCGCTGTTTATAAACCCCTTACTTTTAACTTTTAAACACTGTTTTACATTTGAGTGTTTTAAGCTAATTTTTAACAACATTTACTTTTTTTCTATTCATCAATAATTAAATAATTACTTAATCGAATCCAATATATCCATTACCTTTGTAAATATTTTATCACCAAACAGTTTCAAACATCATTAATTTTGATAGTTCATTAATACTTTTTTGTACGACTTATTTTATTACAATTCAATTAACAGATTTCAATTTATATATATCAATAATAAGTAACTATTTACATAAAGTATGTTTATCTTAATTTAATAAAGTGCCATTCGGCCTCACCCGAAATGGAAGGTAGATTTTATTTGATATAAAATTCTCTTCATTTTCGCTATTATAACTTATTGAAAACTAAATTTTTAAATTAATTATAATAAAGAAGTTCTGCAAAAGTCTTCTTGGTGTATTTACTATTTGGATAATTATCTTGGACTAGTTCGAAGATGAACAAAATCTATGTATGATTTTTTAATAATAAATGAACAATCGTTATGTCTACTAGATTCACAGAATATTTTGATCATTAATAAGTAAAAAAATTAAGTTAATAAAAAACATTTAATTTTAGTTATAACATCGAAGGTAACAAAGAAAAAAAGTCAATGTTATGTGCATCAAATTAAAGGCAATTTCATGAGCTATCACATGAATTTTTTTAAAAATTAGCTATTTCTTTTCAATCAAAAGTTATACATCAATGAAGTAACCGAAAACGTGATTTTCACTATTTTGAAAATTTTAAATGGCCGCCATTTCTAAACTAATTGACCGATTTTGCTCATCTTCGAACTCGTTCAAGGTAATTACCCACATATGTGTACCAAGTTTCATCAAGATCGGTTGAAAACTGTTGCAGATATTTTGATGACAAGTTCGGTTATATTACATATATATATATATATACAGTGTCCCAGAAGTAACGGACGCCATTGTAGCATCTAATAAACAAAATAATTCTGAGACGAAAAGTCCTTAGCCATTTTTTAATCAGACGCATAGATAATTAATTATTAATTAAAATAACGTCCTTTTATGCGTTAGAGAGAGAGCGCTAGTGTCAAGTCAAGTGCGTTCCAACGAAGACACTTGCACGTGTGAATGTGTAAGTAAATATGTGTGACTACGTTAGCTATAGAAACTAGTTAGTCATACAGTTAGTTGTGTCTTTGTTTGGCACATACTTTACTGGACACTGGCGCTCTCTCTCTAACAAATAAAGAGACGTTATTTTTAATTAATAATTAATTATCTATGCTGTTAATTGAAAAATGGCTAAGGACTTTTCGTCTCAGAATTATTGTTTTCATCAGATGCTACAATGGCGTCCGTGACTTTTGGGACACCCCGTATATATACATACATATATACATTTTTTAACCAATGATATTTTTGGAACTTACTTGACTAATTATGATATATGATAGCAAAATCAGGTGAAAATTCCACCATGAAGAATAATACAATAGTTAGATTCCTAACGTAATCTACCTAATAACCATTCTATTTTGTCAAAAATTAGATTTTTTTAATTTATTAACAAATTTAGGTTTTTACAAAAAATATAAATTTTTTTAATTGCTAATTTTTTTTCTATAAAATCAAATATAAATTAATAAGTAAAAGACATTAATTAAAAACATCTCTAATTTTTATTTCTAACAAAGTTAGGTCTTTTAATTGAAATGAATCACAAGTATTAAATTACTCTGTCTATTTATTAAATTCAACACTCTTTTTTTTTTAAGAAGCAATTTTTACGGCATTTTCTCAAAATCTTTGTAATAAAAAAAATTTCAATTATTGCACAAAAAACACATTTTTTAACTAATTTATTATAAATAAATAATTTAACTAACAAAAAAGCGAATAAAAAAATTTTTTTATTAAATATTCTTAAATTCGAAAAAAAAAAATTTGTTTTCGAACTACCAAAAATTGTTTAATCAAATTATTTATTTATTTAAACAAAGTAACTGTTAAGTACCTTAAAAAATGTATTTATTAACTTCTTAAATGAAAAACTATTAAAACCTTACCAAAAATCTTTGGAACTCAATCGAAATCGTCCGTTTCTGGAAAAAAAAATTTTTCGAAAAAAAATTTTTTTTCGCGAAAAAAAAAATATTTTTAATTTTTTTTATGCATTTAATCGATCGATATAACACTATTGTTAAATCCCTCTATTGAAAATCACGATATGACTTGTAGAAGTCTAGCTTTCAATCCTGGTCAGGACGCTGCGCAGTCCAATTCGAACCTTAGCGGTGATAGCCTGCGCAGCCTGTTTGGTGATTCTTACTTCAACAATAGAACTTATAGTACGGATTGAATCGTTGAATAAACAACATCCTACACTTATAACTGTCTTGCATAATAGAATAAAGTTAAAAAAAAAATTATTTCAATAAAAATAATTCGGTGGTTCCGGTTCATCATCATCATCATCATCTTCATCATAACCATGGTACGTAGCCGTTTGTTTACGGGTCTCCTCGTCTCAGGTACAAGCCATCCATCCAACTAAAATGATTGATTATGACAGCTTTTATACTTGTCTGTTGCTTTATAATCCACGGGATCATATTTCCCGTCTATTATATTTTGCTCTCATAAAGTCTCCCACTTGGCTATTCCACGTGCATGCCACATGCTTTTCATCCACCTTCAATTCCGCAAAACTTTTACTCAAGTATCTCGGATATTAATATAAATAATAATATTAGTCGCTCTCTGTCATCTTGTATCTGAAACATTTACGTAAAAATTTAAATAATTTGTATATTTTCCAGTGGCAACAGTTTCTGCAACTGAAGTCTTCATCAGCCGCGAAACCGAATTTTTTGACGGCTAAAAAATTTTTTTTTTCATTGTATATTAATCTATTGTTCGGCCGAATATTACGCGAGCAATTCAATAGATTATGCTTGAATTTCTTAAAAAGAATCAATAAAACCAAGCCAGACCAATGGGAATTATTGAAGACGTGGTTGGGCTGCGCAGCGTGGTTGGTGAACCCTCGCATGGGCATATGGGTTCACCCTATGGGCTGTATGCTTGTTTTTTTATTACAAAATGCTTAAAGCCGTTTTAATTGGAGTTATGAATCATAATAATATCCCATTGAATTCATATTCCACGGTCCAATGGTCTTTTGTTGATGAACAAGCCTAAACCTGGAGGCTGCGCAGCCCTGCGCAGCATCAGGGATCGATACCATTTCAAGTACTAGGCTGACTTTTGTTGTTCTGAATCCACTTACAACAATTATAAACTCGTTTACAACCTATTTGCAACAATAAAATTCATAAATTATTCATTTGTTTTTTTAAAAATTGACTTTTTAGAAATTTTTTCTTACCAAGTAGAAAAAGTCACTCTTTGGTCAGGCATGAGCCGGCGGCCTTCTCTACTGTGTTGGTTACCACTAATATCATTTTTTGTACTTATCATTGCAGATTTGGTTTAGCCATGTCCACTAGGAAGCGGCGAGGATTGAAATATAGTTTAGCTGAAAGAAATAAGAAAAAAATATCACTTTACAGCTACGATAGATAGGATGAATAGATCTCGGCGGAACGAAGCCCGTTACTTCAATGAGAATTCCCCTAGACCACCGGTCCCCGGTAATTTTTTTTTATATATTTTTTTTATTTTAATTGTTTATTTTTATTTGAGTTTGTTTTGTTATTATTTAACTGTTTTCTTTTTCGTTAATTGTAGGACATAAACAATAACAATGCCAGCTGTTGATTAGTTACTGAATTGACCGACTTGTGGCGCTGTTAAATTATCGCGGCTATTTAAATATATTAAAATATTTATTATCAATTTCAATTTGTTGTCATTGAATTAAAGGTTACAATTTATTTAAATACTGGTAATTGTTTACTTTTAGATCGGAAAAAAACCTCTTTTATTTTTTTTTATTTAAAAAATTGAAATTGTTTTTAAAAATTTTATTCATTTTTAATTTTTAAAAAATTTAATAATCCCAATAAAATAACATATTATTTTATTGGAGAAAAAAAATGGAAATAATTGTGGTTTTTATTTTTTTCATTCGTGTGCTGTCAGTTGAAACTAGGGTTAGAACATTCCGGTGCGGTCAAGATTGAAAATATTTGTAATATTATGTGAATTTTCAAGATTTACAGACCATAAAAAATTGATATTGAAATTTTTCTTTTATTGTTTTTATGTGAGTTGAAAAAAAAATCTACAAAAATAACCTCATACAATTTTCAGAATGACATTTTATAAAAAATAAATTTTTCTATTTTTTTTTTTTTTAAAGAATAAAAATAAAATTAATTGTTATTTATTATCACAATTTTTAATGAAAATTTGCCGTTAAAACTAAACAAAAGAAATATTTTTATCAATTTTTTATAGTTGAAAACGTAAAATGTCATTAGACAGTAATTGAGGTTATGGTGCATAAAAAATGACAAGTATGTATAATAATGTTCTGAAAAAATTATTTAATTATATGAAAATTAACTTGGCAGATATTTGATCATTTTTCGAATTTTTGAACAAATAAATTATGGCAAAAAAATAAGAAAAAAGATTTACATGTTGAAACTAAAAAAAATTAAATTTTTTAAAAATAATTTCTTGGAACTAATTTATTTGTTGAATAAAATTCAAAAAATTGTCACGTGACTTTCATTTTAATTATTTACATTACAAAAGTCGATAATTTAAAAAAAAAAAAACAAAATTGAGTGTGGAAGTAAGCAATTATCAAATAAACGTATTAGGGAATTAAAATCAGCTTAAAATAAAGTTGTAAAAAAAATAAATTAACTAATAATGATTTGTTATTATAGGAGAAGAGACAGAGTCCTACGTCGGCAGGTATTACTCGCAAAGTCCGGCTCTGACACCTAGACGTTCAGCTCTAGGTAGTCACCTGGCCACGTCATCTTGCGATGCTTCAGCGCCGCTTGGATTCGAGCCGGAGGGTTCCTGTGGTATTATGGAGACAAACTCACCTCCGGCATGTCTGCGATGGGCACGCAGTATACAATCATTGCTATTAGATCGAGAGGGGCTTCATTTATTTAGAAGTTATGTTACTGAAGAGGGGAATCAGAATGATATTTATGCACTGGAATTTTGGTTGGCTTGTGTGGGTCTCAAAGAGCCGCAGAATGCTGATAAAACATCTCAACTGGTTAAAGCTATCTACAGAAAGTAAGTATTCACCAAAACTTCAACTAGATTCTCAAACCATTTATTTTTTCTAACTTAAGACTAATTTTACCTATAATAATTTATCTGATTGTAATTTTTGTTCCTTTTTCAGGTATATTGTTAAAGCGCAATTGGAAATACCTGAAGATGTTAAAAAAGAAACGAAGCGGCGTCTCAAAGAGACCTGGCCCGAAGAAAACATCTTTGATAATGCCCAGCTGGAGGCCGAGCATCTGATGGCAAGGACGTCATATCCGAACTTTTTGCAATCGGATATGTACCTCCAGTATGTCCAAGCTTGCCAAAATCCAGAACAAGCCGGTGGTTGTCCCAGTTCGAGCTCAAGCCGGGATATTTCATTGTCATGTGGCCCGAGTTTGCTTCCAACTCTTCACGAGGACACCGAGTATCATTCTATTCAACAGCATATATCACGTTCTGCGTGTGATACACCCAGTGAATTAAGACTGACCAAAGACGTATTGATGGCAACCCAAAAAACGAGGGCTTTGGATGTGAGACCTAAGCCAGAAGCTTATGCTGGGTAAATCTAGATTCCTATTATTTATTAATCACGAATTTGCTTGATTGCTTGATAACCCCTTCATATTTTATGTATCTGCTTGCTTAGAAATTAATCAATTAGTTTTATTTTAACTTGTGACTGTAACCTTTTTAGTCACTGTTATCATTCCCGCAAAATTTTTCGTATCCCAACGTAGTTTATAATTTATTTTAGTTATTTATAATTTTTTTTAATTAGTTTGTTTGGCATTTATGTGTGGCATTTAAATAGAACATACTTGCAACCTGGAACTAGTCCCTACCATATGTCAACAAAAGGACGTGTTCAATACTCGTCATACAATCCAGTGTCGAGGCAGGACTCGGAGCTACAAAGTTTGAGCAGTGATGCACGTACCGAGTCAGACAATTTATCCATTACCGATTCGATGGTGTAAGTAACACATTAGTATGATTCTTTTACATGGTGGTCTTATTATTGGCAAAACCTAAATTTTGTTGAATGACTGAAAAAAAAAAAAAAAAAAAAAAAAAAATTATTTTTTTTTGACTGCCATGTTTTTGTTATCAATCACCAAATTTAGTTTACTACCTAGCACTTTTATAATTAAATTTATTGTTAATTAATACAAATTACAATTGGTCATATTTAATGGGATTTCAAAGACAAAAGTACCAGGCAAGTATTGTCAATGTTTCCTTGATATCCCAATCTTAAATTAATCATTAATTGTGAATGATGATAAATGATAATTTATAATCTATTTGATTTATAATAATTGTATTGTCACTTTTTTTTGTAGAGATGGGATGTCAACGGGACGGCCTAAAAGTAGTAAAAAACAGTTCCTAAGACACAGTAGAGCAATTAAGGAATCAGCAAGTTTAAATCGAGATCCATTGCTCCATACGATGATACCGCGAACAGATCGTGCGTCGAAGGAGCTTACAAAGCCGCCTGATCCTGAGAGATTTGCTCAAGAGCTTTTTACAAGACTGGAATTGCTAAAACGCCAGATTGATAATGAAGAAAAACTTAAGAATTTGTCGAAGGATTCGTCGGTTGAAGAAACGGATCCTAGTATGCATACTGATACCAGAAAATTAGCGGACGCATTATGTCAAAAACTCAGTATAGATGACGATAATGACCAGGATATTCTTGACCAGCATGTCTCGCGTGTCTGGTCGGATCCAACTCCCTCGAGGTCGCCGGGTATCGCTTCGCCAAAGTCAGCCGGACACAATTACTCACGGTCACACAAACAACGTAAAGACAAAGATGGTTACTCGACCTTCTCCATTGACAGTGGTAATATTCATGATTTTGCCGAGGGCGATTTCGCGGGTGCTAGCTCATTAAGTTCATCGACTACTCATTTGCCTAAATCAAAGTCTGTGCCTTCTGAGTTTGCTGATTGTCTTCATAAACCAGATCTTTATCTTCAAGGTATTCATTTATTTTATTTTAAGAGGTGGTCCTAGCTACACTGAGAGAAAGAAATTTTTTTTTTTTTAATGGGCATTGTTGTGACAAGAAATAAAATTGTTAAAAGTTTTTAACAAATCGAGTTTTTATTCTCACATTGCTTATTTTTTTAAAAAGAAATCATTTTTCTGAGTGTATTGTAGGTTCATGAATTAATCCTAAACAAAAAAAAATTTTAGAAAAAATGCTCTGCTACTCGATATGTTATTTAACCCTCGAAGTACGAAGTATGCATTTTATCGTAATTTAGGTTATTATATTTTTGATAGGTAAAACAATGCTCGTTTGAATACAATCATTATTATTCTAAATTAAATAGTTTTTAATGTTGAAAAAAATAATTAAAAACGAACCTATTTTCGAGAAATATTTTAGAATAAAAAAATTCTAGGGTTAAAATGACCCCCAGTGTACTCCGAAGGTTAACTATCTCTTTTTGAGCAGTGTTTTTTTTCGAAATTTTTATTTGTTTAAGAAAAATTTATGAATCTGCAAGAGCTTTGCTGTTGCAAGTGCGACAAAGAGTACTTTTTGCCTCTAAGAGTGCAAGGAGAGAAAAAGATGGGAACCATTTTTAAATAATTTTCATCCAAAGTTTTGAGCCTTTAAAATTAGTAATTAAATGTTAATCATTTTTTTTAAAGGTCAAGATCAAAGATTTCGTAGATCTGATATGTCTCGAAGATCAGCGACTAAGAAATCGTTGACGGAATTGACGGACAGTGGTGTTAGTGTTGTCAGTGCTAGTATTGATGTTCCTGCTGCTAGTAAAGATTGTCGAACACAGTGGCGTAACCAATTAGAAAAGAAGAATGAACTGAAACACATGAGACATGGTAAAAAATATGGTTCACGCAGTGGCTCTCTGGAAAGAGCTAACCGAGAAGAATGGGGTGGCCGTGCGCAACCATTTCTGGGTGATCCAGGAATGCCATTGCTTCCTCAACCTCACATTGTATGTCTTATTGATTTAAATTTACATTTATTTTGTATTTATAGCATAAGTATTAACTATGAATTATTTACTTAGCCAACGCAACTGGAGGAGGCAAAAAGACGATTACTCGAGGAAGATAGAGCACGTGGTGGGAGTAGTATGTACTCACCGCCTTCAAGTTCAGTGGGATTCAATCGTCGCATGGCACCAGCCTATAGACAATCTCATGATTCATCATGTAGCTTACAACACCAACCACCACAACCTCCACAAGGTCCAAATCCATCGAATCAATCCACTTTACGTAAAAGCCGTCAGGATGTAGGAGATTTCACCATTGTAGTGTTCAATTTTTGTGACGAATCAGTTCCTTATAGAACTAAAATTCCAGGACATAATGTTACTTTAAAGCGATTCAAAGAGTTCTTGCCGAAAAAAGGAAGCTATCGGTAATTATTATTATTTTTTTTTTCTTACATTGAATCATCATTAAATTAATAATTTTTTATTTTACTAATTGTTGTATTTATTATTTTGTAGGTATTTCTTTAAAACAGAATGTGAAGATCTGGATACAAAGGTAATACAAGAAGAAATAACAGACGATTCCGAAGTGTTACCGCTGTGGGAAGGCAAAGTAATGGCCCAAGTTAAGGCACTTGAATAACTTAAGTTATTCTTTATTATCATAAAAATATTTATTCTCCGACTGTACAGATATATATATATATATATATATATATATATATATATATATATATATATATATATATACATATATTTTTTTGTTTATAAACAAAAAAAGATAAGAAACAATTTAAATGTTCCAGTCAAAATTATCGTATAGTTTAATTTTAGTTACTGAAATAATTTTTAATTGTTTATGTTATATTTTTTAATTATTTTTAATTGTCAATTATGTATTCATATAAACAACAGTGTAACTCTTCCAGAGGCTTCCCATAGATTTTTCCGGCCAAATGTACAAAAAAAGCCTGCGTAGTGATGTCATGATAAAAGTCTACTAATACTTCAGTAGACAAATTTTATTAATGCGATATAGGCAATAAGTTTTTATGAATATTACGTATATTACTTTGTATATTTATTATTTCCATTATTATTATGTTTATAATTATTTTTACTATATTATTAGATGAAATTGTTAGTATCCGTAATTTACGTAATATTCATTATTGACAAATGCAATTTGCGTTTCATCGTGCCACAAAAAATCTTTCATTTAAAAAAAAAAATATCATTTGTAACATATATTCATATATATATATTGAAACAAATTAACGAAATGAATAAAACGATAACGCAATAATTGTGTGGGCGGCATCCTGGGGAACAGATTATTGAATAGTCAATAATCATAACGACGTTTTATCAGGTGCGATTAAAAAAAAAATGTGCCTTTTAGTGTAATAAGATTGATCTAAGACTTAGTAAAAAAATTAAGAAAATTACTTACGGACGCGAGTTAAATTTTTAGTTTTTATTAATATTATTATTATTATTATTATTATTATTGCTATTATTATTATTATCATCATTATACATATAAATATATTCATACGGTTCCTTGATCATTTTTTTATCGTACTATTAATTAGTGAACAAAATTTTTTATACGTAAGTTTTATGTAATTTAAATGTATAATTTTTTGTTTAAATTCTGCACCGTTACAGTTAAGTTAATTGAGGAAAAACTGAAAGAGATCAATTCAATTATTAATTGGTGCTACTACCGATTGTAAAGTACATAATATCCTAATGGATATTTTATTATTGAACATATATTGAGTGTTTTTTACTAAATGTTATTTCCAATTGTTTTTTAATTGTGGAAATACAATTATAAGTGAAGTAATTTTCGATTAATTATTAATTAATTACTGAATTTCTAAAATCTTGGTTAATTTTATTTTTTTTTGCGTTACCAAGATTCCATTTGTATAGATTGATTATATAAAGAAATTAAAATAAACAAAATAAATGACACAACGAAGTTATTGCTTCGTTTTAAATTAATATTTGACTGCATAACCGCTCAAATAAACAGATGATTATTTATATTCGTTAATTAATGAGATTCCCACTGATACAATATTTATATCAAGGCCTAAGGCTTGTTTAATTTTGTAATTTATTCATTAAACATCCTTATGTATTTTTTTTTAATTATTTAAATGTAAAACAACTTTTTATAGTTATTTTTTCTTCGAGCTTCCAATTGTTTTTATTACTTAGTATTTTTTTATTTACCAACATTATCTTCCGATAAAAACCATAGACAGATCTGCAATTATATTTAAAATATAAACATGTGCATTTTTAAATAAAAACAAGTCAATATTAATTTATAATCTGACTATCAACGATTATTGTTCAATCATTTTTTATCTTAAATGTAAACTGTTTAAAAAAAATGAAAGAATGATAACTTTTTGTTAATATCGTAAATATTGAATGTGTTCCTGTACCTAACTAATTTCATTTATAATTATATTATTATGATTATTTTTAATGTCCTCATTAATATTAACTACTGTAAATTAATGTGAAATGGAAACAAATAATAACGATGCAACGATTTTCACCACATGTGTGTTGTTATTCGCTCTGCAGAATTAATTCTACTTAAAAAATGCTAAACGAAAATTATATATATATAAATATTAAACAAAATCTTTTTGTAATATTGATAAATTTAATTAGTTATTAATTTATTATTTAGATATTTACCTTACGTCTTAAGGGAGTTTCTAAATACATTTTATTATATATTAAAAAATATTTAATATACTATTAAAAAAAATGTTTTTTTTTTTTATTTCGATTAGTTTTATTTCTAGTTTTTTTTATGCTAGGTAGAATTATAATGATAAATAATAAATTTGTAGCAAAATTTTTTATAATAAATGAAAATCATAAATTTTATGATGATTAGGAAAAAATTGTCACTATCAAAAATGATAAACTTATAATATTAAAATTTATAAATTATTTATATTAGAGATAAATTTTTTTATTATATAATTAAAAAACGTTGAAAATTTTTTATATTTTGAGTGATATGAAACGAGAACTAAGATGATACTGAAATCAGCAGATATCTGAAAATTTTTTTTTTTATTTTTATAACAAATCATTTATGATAAAAAAAAATTTTTTTTTTGAAAATTCGCATTTATACTTTTTTTAAATTCCTTAATGTGAAATTTTTTTTCATTATAATTTAATTGTAATAATAATCTAAACATTGCCCAAGCGGCACAAAAATTTTTTTGATAATATTTTGTTGAATTTAAGTTGACAATTATTAATATCTGACTTCTTGTTAAATAAAATTTACCAAAAAGTCAACAGTTTTTTATGTGACGCTTGGGCGATGTTAGTTGATTTTAGTATCATAAACTATGGCTTCTCTGACAGAGGCGCTGACACTCAAGTTTTTTGGCGCCAAATAAAATTAAAAATTCTTGATTGCTTTTCTAGCTATTAGAGACCTTCAATCTCGAATTTATATTCAGCACAACGTTACATATACAGTGGCTAGTAGTATGTCTTGGAGTACATGCTAACATTCACGTACGACTAAGAAAGTCGTACATATCTACTCATCTTTGTAAAAAACAAAACAAAAAAATTTTAACCAAAAATTTTTCATAAAAAGAGCGAAGTAACTTTTATTGTCAATATATAGATAACCTTAAAAAAATATAACAAGAATACTATAGCGAGAAATGGCTGTTAAAAACTCTTCATTAAGAAAGATAAAATGCACCGAAATTTCTAACATAAACCAGTAAAATAAAAGTAAGTATTTTATCATATTATGATACTGAAATTGGCAATAAAAATGAAATTAGCAAAAATCTGGCAATTCTTAGGATTTTTCTCATTGAAAAAATTGTTATAAAAAAATGAAACGATAAATTGCACACTTAAAACATTTCCCTCATTGAGAAATCTAATTTGAAACAATTCAATATGATTTGAGTTGACTCATATATAAACATACACATTGCGTGGGTTTAATCATTTCAAATTAGATTTCTCAAGCAGAGTTGAAAAAGTACAAGAGCAATTTTTTATAAATATTTTTTTTGTTCTAATTTAATTAATGAAATAATAAAAAAATGTATGATACTGAAGTTAGCTGACAGCTGTCAATTTTTTAAATTCCAATAACAAATCAATAACAATAATAAAAATGATGATTTTTGAAATTTTCTCTGATAATTTATTTTAATACTCACCTGTGAACTTTTTTTATTAAATTTTTTTCATAATAATTTCATTGCTATAAAATTATAAAAAAATTTCTAATGTCTGTCAACTTCAGTGTCATAAAAAAATTTGTAAATGCCTGCTGATTTAAGGATCACAAATTGACAGATGCTTGACAATTTTTAGAATTTTTATAACAAATCAATTATGATAACAAAAAATATTATAAAAAATTCACACTTAAAATTCTTTGAAATTCTACAGGCGCAATTTTTTTTTCAAAATGATTTAATTGTTATAAAACAATCAGAATAATTGTTAAATGTTTGTGAATTTCACTATCATTGTCATATCCTGTATTCTGGTCACATAATTTAAGTTTATTGCGTAATACATAATATACAGTAAGGATAAGTACAATAGGAAGATGATGACATCAGCATGAAATAATTAGTAAGAGATATTTTAATGTCAGATAGTTGAGGTCATTGAGGTTGTGAGGTGCGACAGGTGAGTTCGCCCTTTTGCGCACTCCCTCCACAAAAAACCTGGCCAAGAACCTTATTCGCGCATGTGAAGATGACTCGAAAAAGTAACCGTCTCGTGTGTACATAATCTGTCAACTGACAACTCAACACTCTTGCTCCTGTACTTGCTGGACCTGGTGTTAATTAATAAATTCATTATTTTAGCTGATGTTTATATATAAATATATTTAATAAAAACAGTTATCAATTACAAATCGAAAAAAAAGTGTTCAAGCAAAAGCTCAATTATAAACAATAATAATAACTAAAATTAATTTTAAGAACTGTTAAAAATAATTATTGTTAAAATCATTTTAAGATAAACTGTTGAAATGCCTGCGAATAAAGGACCATTGTTGACGTCATCCATTAAAGAAAAACCGGGAAACGGTGGTGGTTTGGGTGCTACAACGTCCAAGAAGAAAAAACAACGTGCTACGGTTAAAAATAAAAAAAATTGCAGACAATACTTGGTAAGTGATTATCAATAATAATAAAAAAAAAAAAAAAAAAAACAATTATTAGTTAGTAATAATTGTTAGTTAGTAGTATTGAGAATTTTTTTTAATTTCTATTTTATAATTTTGTGTTGGTAGTTTAGCAATCATAGGAGTGGAAACTCTGAGTCATTTTTTATTGTTTACTTCCTTCCTTTGTTATCATTATTATTATTTTCTTTGCTATTATGATCCTTACCCTCAACTACTCCACCATCAAGTACAGCGGCCGAATGGGAAAATGCCCAGAGCCTAAAGAATACTACTACTACTGATCCTTACCCCATTTAAAAAGACATAATAGTGTATGAGTCCATATCGATTAATATGTATTTATATATTTGTATATATAATGTGGTCTATAAGACGTGCGTTCGTCGACCGCGCGGAAATGCGAGACGAAAGATACACACACACAATACAAAAAGGGTTTGTTAACCTTCTGCACCCCCTCGCGACCCGTGTGCATGTCTGAATAATATCCACGCGTTGAGAATATTGCGATCGATCGCGGTTGAAAGATAGGGCACGGTTGATTACTTGTCCTTCTGCTTATACATATTTTTAATAATTACATCATCTTCACCATTTTTACTGTCAAGATCAAGTTTTTTTTACTTGATAATTATTACCTATATTAATTAAAAAATTATTAACTATTCTTATGGAGGAAAATTTTTATCTTAGCTGATAAATCATTGGATTTATCAAGAGCAAGATTTAGTTGATGAAATTTTTAGTCTTCATCAGTTGAAGCAACCTAAATCCTTCCTGAATTGGCTTTGGCACTTGTAGCTGGTGGTTAACGATAAGCTTAGGCAAAGATTTTCACGTGGGACGTAGAACGTGGGTGTTTTTTTATGTGAGTATTTTTAGCCGTGTATAGATTATCATGTCAATCTCGTTCTTTTTTATACCCACCTAGTATTTGTTTTATTTTTCTACCTCGCATTTAATATTTCTTGTCAGTATTGATTTTCTTCCAGACTCTATTTAGTGGTTGTTTTAAAAAAGAGGACGCTGATTCAGCTAAAATTGCCATTTCCAAAGGTGATCATTACAAGTACCTGGTATTATACTTATTAAATCTACTTGAGGAAAGAGTTCTAGCCACTTCTCATTAGCCGTGAACCTGAAACGTGAGGTGTGGCAAAGTAAAGGCAATAAAAATAGCTCAAAGGGTTATATTACTCTATGAAACAAAATAAAAGTCAATAATTTTAGTTTATTGTGTCCAGACAATATAAACTGTTATTGATTCAAAATCCAATAATTTGACAATTTTTTTTTATTTTTAGGATTTTATTTCATTGTTTGTTATTTTTCAAATATATTTCTTATAAGAAAAGAAAGTCAAGGGTTGTTTTTGTCGCGTCTTTATCGACTGTAAGTAGAGTAGAGTTTTATATTACCGTTGAAAGTCCTGAACCTGGTTGTCGGGCAGGGAATTCCCTTTTTAACTGGTGTAGTTCTCATAAATGACGGAAGGTCGCGCAGATGGACTGAAACACTCTCGAATCAATTTCGACACTTTTTTTTCTGATATACCTTGAGGACATGCTCACTTGGCTCCTCTCCAGCTTGATTTCCATCAATTTTTTCGCATGCAATCCACGTTGAGGAACGTCGAGAATACATTGCCGGAAATTGTAGTATAGGGCAACGACCATTTCTACGTCTATAAATTTATTGCGCTTTCATTATATTTCGTTTAATATTTTTTTTCTGTTACCCTATATATACTTATACGTAGCTTTATCTATGTATTACTCTGTCACTGACAAACTTAATTTTACCCGCAGTAATTCGTTTCAAATATCTACTGCAGTCTTACAATTGTCATTAAGATAATCACGATAAATCTAACGGCAATAACTTTAAAGTCTATTAAAATTCTTTCGTTACATTTCACGAAATCGGCTATTAAAATTAATTGCAAGTTATTTTGAAAATTTGATTTATAATTAGTTTAAACCTCATTATTTATTATCCTAATCCGTATAATTTATAATATGGTTAAGTAAATTTCAATATCAATATCAATTGCGAACACCATTCGGACATTGTTCTAATAACAATAACGGCGATGATAATAATATACACGGAAAAAAATAATCGGTAGCTGCTACCGATTACCAATTTTTGAAAATTTCTTATCTTCTTAACGAGAAGTTAAATTCTCACTCCTTAATGACAAAAAAAAAGGAACTTCATTTGAGATACAAATAACACTTACTTAAATACAAAATATTAAAAATGAGGAGTATTTATTAGGTATTTTTTTATTATAAATTTTTATTAAATTAAATACCTTTTGGTAGCCGCAATCGAAAAAATCGGTATAGATTCTGTTTAGAAACTAACCGAGAAATATCATCCAAGTCCCAAAAAATTATTTTTTAAAATATTTTGTATGTGAATATATATATATATATATATATATATATATATATATATATATATATATATATATATATATATATATATATATATATATGAAAAGTTGATGTGGGTACTCAAATGAAAGGTCTCGATAAGTGTAATGTCTGGGTGAATTTATATCTTTAAAAATGTCAATAGTTGACAAGATAGCAATGCCAGTTCTTAATTATTGACATTTTTTAATATATAAGCTCATCCTGATGTCACACTCACTAAAATCTTTCATTTGAGTAACCACATGCATTTGGATATATTTTTCATATATACATATATATAATATATATACATATATACACAGAAAGAATGGTTCATTTGAACCAAGAAAATATTTTTCTTGCTAATTATTTTCTTGGGCGAAAAAAAATTTTTTTTTTGACACAAGAAATTTCACTTATTCCAACAAAATTAATTCTCTTGCTTCAAGAAATACGTATCTTGATCCAAGACAATTTATTTAAATCAAGAAAATTTTCTTGTTTTGAGAAAATTTTTCTCTTGCTCCAAAAAATTAAGTTCTTGACAGAAGTAAATTTTCTTGTCTTGAGAAACTCTTTCTCTTGCTCCAAAAAATTAAATATCTCGATAATAAATTTTCATTAATATTTTTATTGACGAATATGTCAAATGGGAAGATCAAATAATATTGAACTATTTTCTTTCATTCAATATGTATAATTGCGTGCTAAAATAATCTAAAATGGGTATCAAATATTCAAGAGAAAAATTTTCTCAAGGTGAGAAAATTTTTTTCTCAGCTGAAGTAGGTGGCGCTGCTTCCCTAAAGTATCTAAAAATCTTGATCCAATATAAAAATTTATTGTATCAAGTATTTATGATAATTTGAATTAAGAAAAATTACTTCCACCAAGAATAGAATTTCAAGAAAAATTTTGACTTCGGCCAAGACAACTTCGGGTACCCGGAAATTTACTTGAGCCAAGAATTTTATTCTCCAGTCAAGAAATCTTTTTTTCTGTGTATATATAAATATATAAAATATATGAAAAATTGATGTGGGTACTCAAATAAAAAGTCTCGATGAGTGTAATGTCGGGATGAGCTTATATCTTTAAAAATGTCAATAATTAACAAGATAAAAGGTCATTTCTTAATTATGTGTCTAGAAATGAAGTATTTTCGAATACAGCCTAAATACTTATCATGATAAATTGACTATCGATGAGAATGATATGAAACCTTAAAAAGACGCAAATTCAAGTCAAGACCTTTGCAATGACACTAAATTTCACTAAAACTTGTTTCAAGAATTGAAACAAGTATATATTTTTGAAGAGCTCAATATTCTTGGTTTGAGTAGAAAAATTTTTGATTTAAGAAAATTTTTCTTGATTTAAGTAAATTTTACTTCATTCAAGAATTTTTCATCTTAATTCAAGACAATTACCCTCTTTAAAATTATATTCTTGGTTCAAGAATTTTTCTCTTGAATCAATTGATCCAATTGAATCAATTAACTTAAGTTAATTTATTTTTCTGTGTGTGGGAATTAATATACTGATTGTACTAATTACAATCGCCGGATAGTTGCATTTATCATCTTAACTTTGCAAAAATTAATAGCCATTCTGCATAGTAAAAGCTACAAAATAAGGATGGTTACCGTTAACATAAAATTCTCTCCGTATGGTAATCGGTAGCCTACACCGAAAAAATCGGTAGACTCTACCGAAAATAATCGGTATCTGCTACCGATTTTTTTTCGGTAGCAGCTGCCGATTTTTTCGGGAGCTTCTGCCGAAAAAATCGGTAGCCTCTACCCAAAAAAATCGGTAGCTGCTACCGATCGCCAATCGGTAGCCTCTACCGATTATTTTTTTCCGTGTAGATTTAATTGAATTCAAATTGTAAACAGACATAACTCATCAAACAATAATTCATATTATTATATTGAATTTATATCTGTTTCATCGAAATATTCTCGTGATTTTCAACCATTTAAAACACCAATAAAATGTAGCTGTTCGCTTCCGAGTAATACCATAAGTGTTCTGCGTGTCTTAGAGCTATAATAATATATTGTTTCTTATTTAATTGTTACATACGATAATTTTGATTTATATAAGATAAATTTTATTTATTTATTTCAAACGCTTGCTATTTGAATTCATGAGTGCAGTTGTGAAGCAATTTCACTATTTTTGGCTCTCTATAGCTGATTTTTTTTAACAAATAAAAAACTCAATGCATAATGTAATTCGTAGTTTGATATCTTTCAAATCCTTAGAAGTAATTTAGGTTAAAAAAAACGGATGAAGATCAAGAAGACTATTCGGCAGCCAAAATAGAAGTACACTTCTCAGAACTACTAAAAATTTTAGAACTGTTGAAACGAGTGCAATTGTAAAATTTCAGGAAATAGATAAAAAGATAGGAAGTTGGAGGTCTAAAAAAATAAATAGGTATGGAAATTAATGAGCCTTTAGATGGATTTTGCAGGAATTTAATTAATCATCACGTTCAGAAGTAATTCAGAAGCGAACTAATAAAAGTGCTATGGTTTAAATTTTTTGAAACGTTAAAAGAAAAACTGTATTTTTATTAAGATCTGATGAATTTCCAAAATCAGGATCTAGTGTATACAGTAAAAAATTTTTCATCATTGTGTAGAGTGTTAAAATTTGTGTGTTGAATATTACACTCTACTGTGTAGAATTTAACATTTTAGTGTGTTAAATCATTAAATCAACTCACGAGAATGTTAAATTCTACACTCTAGAGTGTAATATTCAACGCACAAATTTTAACACTCTACACAATGACGAAAATTTTTTTAGATTTGATGATCTTTCAGAGCAATCATGTTGATTTTATGCGAAAAAAAATATCCTGGGCATATGAAAAATTCTTTTGCAACAACGGTGTTTCTTTTTTTTTTGTGCTATAAAATTCAATTTTATGGAGTAAAAAAATCAATTTGTTACGTAAATTATAGTACATAGATTTTAGTAGAAACGAAGACAATTTTAGTGTTATGTTTATCGGTAAAGAATGAACGTAAAGCAAGACAATAACCTTACAATTTTTTATGCTGGAAATTTTTTACTCTTGTAAATATTGTTTCTCATCTCAACAAAAAATTATTTTGATATCAGGAATCTTTTTGTAGTAGACAAACTTAAATTATAATTCGATTTCGTATTTATTATGATAAGTATTTATTATGATTTCATTTATTATGATGTTTTTGGAATAGTTTTATATAGATTCAAATTTTTCATTAGGTTACATTTCTTTATTTACTTAGTTTATTTTCTATGTATGAATGTGGTTGTATGATAAATATTAATTCATATCATTAAGATAACGAAGAAAATATTGTGTTCTATAGTTAAATTTGCTACCATTAAAAAGATCGTAACTTAAATTTTTACCTTTTCACGATTTTGTATTTTTTTTTGGCGATGGTCAATTTTTTATAATTTATTTTTTAGCAGATTTGAATGGTTTGTTAGTTATTGATCTTACCATAACGATGTGAAGTTAATTTCAAAAGTACCCAAATTATGTATATTGTGATAAAAATGATCTAAAAATCATTGATCTGAAATTTTTTTTTAGTTATAGTTCGTAATTCTTCACAGTCACATAGTGATTGATAGTTTTCTACACTAATAAAAAAATTAACTTAATTCAAGATGAAAATTCTTGAGCCAAGAACATCATTTTAAAAAGTTTGATATACTTGAATCAAGTAGAAGAAATTTTTTATCTGAGAAGTTATTCTTGATTCAAATAAATCTTACTTAATTTAAGAATTTTTTTATTTGATTCAAGATTATCAAATCCTTCAAAGTTACATTCTTGGTTCAAGAACTTTTTTTTGTTACCAAATCAATTTTTTTTTATCAGTGTATTATTCTTCTTCAGTACTAAAGGGAGTATGAATTTGATTTAATTATAAAATCAATAAAATTTTGTAACTATTATATTCTAACTAGCACAAACTTAAAAAATAACATGAATATCTTAAATATTTTTTATAAAAATAATTCTTATAATTTACAACATACGTTTATTTTCAAAATATTGAAATTTCGATTCGTACATTCATTATGAAAATGACTCCTATGTAGTATGGTAATTGTTCTTAAAATAAAGTAACCATTTCTATGATAATATAAACTTTCGCTTGCGGATCCCATAATCTCAAGTAACCGATCTTATAACATCAAAGGGATGATTTTTCTTGCAAATATTTGAGAGCCATTCTAATAATTTTACTTTGAGAACCCTCTGAGACTTCAGATCTCTTTTGACTTATTAGACACATATATTATAAATGTGTGTGTGTGTACAAACCATATATATACTTTATTAAGGTGTAAGTAGTGACATACTTTAGTGAGAAAAGTAGTATGCAAATGAAATGAGCTCGTTAAATGATTCAACATCAACACTACAGTTAATAATCTATTGTCTTATTATCATTATTACTGAGTAACCATGCCATCGCTTATCGAGGTAGTGTTATCTCATTACACTCATCTACTCTCTTAATTTATAATTTAATGTCTACTCGTACTGTCGGTTCCTATCCACGGCTCACCGAACTCGATTATTATTTTAATTGACATTCTGCATACCGTTCTTCACATTACATACGTATACAATTTTACAATTATATATGTCAACATTTTCAGTTGAGTGCGCTGATAAAATTCAATAATTGTTAGTCACTATTTTTATTTTTTTTACCACTTTGTTTATTCGTATTTTTTTCACACACAAATCACTTCCCAGCACGAATTATTTCCACGGTAGCTGCTGAGAGGCGTCTGTTGAAAGAATTAAAAAAACAAAGACTAAAGGTAAATAAATCGATACGCAATACAATTTTCCAACTGTGTTAATGCCTAGTGACGATATATAATAGGAAAAGGGGGGCTCAATTGAATTTGGAATCAAAGTATTTATTTTTTGGTTAAAAGTCGGGAAAAATTTGGTTAAATCTATGGAGATCTGTATAAGTCTATCTCACGATATTTTTGGTAGTAATTTATTTATAAATCATTTGTATTTGCATGATCTCATAACAGAGTTTCCAAAACTTTCGTCAAATTATATTTCCAGTACCCAAATATTCAAAAAAATACCATTTGAACACAAATCTATTTTAGCGGTTTTTTCATCAAAAAACTTTTAATATAACAATTTAATATAACATATAATTTGTTATCTCTACGCTAACATAATAATTTGTCATTACAACTTGTTTTGTGTTTAGCTATATAGAAAAAAAAATTAACTTGAATCAAGAAAATAATTTTGAAAAAATTTATCGTTTTGATTTTAGTAGAAAAATTTTTAAACTAAAAAATTTTTCTTAGTTTGAGTAAATTTTACTTGATTCAAGAATTTTTCTTTTAATTGACCTTGAATTTTTTTTTTCAGTATGACAAAAAATTTCAGTGGATAATTATAATGCAATATTTAAAAAATGAACAATTAAATTATGTTAAAAATGAAAATGTAGATATATTGAGAAATGATAATTGAAATTTTATTATTAAATTTAAAAATTGAATCTTATAATGATTCCAATTGTTGGTCTAATTAAGGTTTATTATATTGGACCAAATTCTAAGAGAATTACTCCAAACCAATCCTCTCTCCCCTTTAATATGTAACTGTTACTTTCACGGACAGCTATCACAGAAAAATCTCTGTAGTTATTTTAATACGGCATGTACTTTTATGCAGTTTTAAGACGCTAAATAAAGTAAAATGTACAAACATGAGTAACAGAGACGGATTGAACATGCCAGTAGTGGAACAGGGGTGGGAGAGGGTGAGGAGGAAATGGAAAAGTCTTTTCAATTCATCCTTGCGTTTCCGTAAATGTAAATCTGGCGCGACACCCTCTGAGCAATTTTCTATATTACCCCCTTCTGCCTTACTTACATATTATATCCCCCCAGGCGACACGACACCAGCTACGGCGTAGCCGTCCATTTTTTTTTCTAGCATCACGGCAAGTACCCAGAATATTTTATCCGCATAACGAGAGGGTGTTATCTCAACTCTGTGCTCTAGCAAACCAACTTTTGATGCTGATAATCTTTCAAAGCTTTTCATGTATTTATATCGTCAACATGTCAGTGTGCATTTTTTTGTTTTTTTTTGACCTGCTCACTCCTCGTTGCGTAATTTTATTTAAATCAATGGTAGACATTTTTTTAATTAATGAATTTTAATTGAATGTTGCGAAAGAAATTAAATTAAAAGTTATTTTTTTTATCTGAAATGAAGAAAATTTCATTTATTTAGTGCGCAATAATTATTTGGTGGAAAAAGGACATTGATTTTTTAAGGGCGTTTCCGTCGGTTAAATTTAGACGTAAACAAAAGGCGCGATAATAATAGCAAAGATTTACGAGAGTTTGCACAAACCGATTTATTAATAAGAAATGTTTAATATAATTTTTAATTAATTTTTTTTTATAAATTTGCGTTATCATATTAAGTCATCGAGGTGTACTTAATTTAGTAGGATGAAATTAAGAGAGGCTTGGATAAATTTTGCTGTCTAATGAAATAAGTTTTCCGGAGCGTGTGTTGACGATTTTACGAGAATCAATATTTCATTCGTGTCAAATTACTAGTGTGCCATTATATATGTGATAAAATACATGTATCAATTCATAGAGATCTATATTTATCAAGTTAAACAAATGTACACATTATTTTGCAATCAAATTCAAATTTAATTGAGACAAAATCCCTCATGATTAATGTTCTCGTTTATTGAGCATCTATTTGAATAAATAAAAACATTTCAATTAATAATATAAAAAATAATCACTTGTTTATTTATAATCAAACAATTGGTTTTGAAATCATGACATAATTTTATGAAGAATATTAATTATTTTGTAACCGACCCGGTTTCATTTTTAGACTTAATATTAATTTTTACTTTTTTCCTCGTTAATTTATTAATAATAATTACGTTCATTTTCTCCTAAATCAATAATTTCAACTTAATTTTCATTTTATTATTCATCATCATTATTATTATATTATTGATTCATACATTTTCTCATTGTCATGGTCGTAAAAAAGCTATATTATTTTTTACTAAACATTTACATACTTCATATGTTGGCAAGTTTATTTCAAAATTTAAGATTTTTTCTTCTCTAAAATTTAACTTGAATCGAAAAAATCATTTTTAAGAACTTTATTATCTTGATTTTAGTAGAAAAATTCTTAAACTAAGAAATTTTTCTTTATTTAAGTAAATTTTACTTGATTCAAGAATTTTTCGTCTTGATTAAAGACAATTAAACCATCCAAAATTATTTTCTTGTTTCAAGAATTTTTTTCTTGATCTGTCAATTTTTTTATGTTATTTTAAAAAATAAATATCCGTATTCTTATTCTATGTTCTACGCTTGTCCGTACTTAACAACGTACTCGATCTTTTTGAGAAACTGCCATAACCTTAGACTCGTGACGCCATTTCAAGCGTGTCAGAATCTCTACTTTTACACACGTGCATTGAAAGTAACTATTTTCAGTAAAAATATTTAACTAAAATTTTTCAAATTCTTAGAAAATTCAAAAAATGAAATTAATGATATAATGAGAAAAAAATTGAATAGGCCGTAAAAGTAAAACTAATGTATGTAAATTTTTAATAATTCAATTTGAAATGTCGTTCTTCCGGGGTTGTCTTCAGGACTTCCTCAAGTCTTGCCAGTTCATTTATCTCAATCTCAGGCTCATAAATTTTCCTTTACGCTCATTGACTTTGCCAGATGAATTTTTTGTATTAACAAGTTAGCGTTTTAAATTTTTTATTTTTCAATTTAATTTGTCAAAGGCCTACTACGTGTATTAGTAAAAAAAGGAAGAGGAAGCAAGAGAATCATTTAATTTTCTGATAAATTACATCCAGAGTTGTTATGCTTTAAATGACGAGTAAAAGATGATAGTCGCGACGTTACGGCGCCGTTAGTTTAGCTAGAAGTTACACAGAGATACGGAGTGATTCTCTTGTCTTTTTTCTCGCCCCTTGGCCCTGGTGCCCATTTCACCCTTGCCGTCCTTTTGCCCCGCGTTGGTTCATCTACAAGCCCCCTCTGCACCCCCTTTCTGCCTCGCGGTTTTATTCCTCTTTCTCTCTCTCTCACTCAATTTCTTGCTTTCTGTGTAATGCTGCCTTTTGGTCTCTCAAACTCCACTCGCTCCTGTTACACTCTTTTACTTCCTCTTCGCGTTTGCTAACTCTCATTCCTCGTCACATTCAAATGTGTACCCAGCGGCTTACAGGAAAAATGAAGAAAATTATAAAAAAAATAATATAAAAAGAGCTAGCATTCAATCCACACGAGCGTGCCTTTTTTCATCGTGCTTTTATAGTAAAAAAAAAAAATTATTTTCTTAAGACAAATTCGCTTTGAAAATAAAAACCTGGGAAATCAATTGTATGAAAGTTTTTCATTTTTATATTATTCATTGAAGTTTTTTTTTTTTAATTCAAAAATATGAATATTAAATTTGTGACTAATAATAAAAAAAAAATTTATTCAAAATAAAAAACTTATTGATAAAAATGATGAATTGTTAAGCTAAAATTAAAATATATTCCATTCAAAGTTTAAATTAAAATGGTAAAATTTCATATAAAATTTTAATGAATAAAATAAAACAAAATTTTTGGACAATACAGAAAGTACAAAAGGTAAAAAATTTCTTAAGTTATCCGAGAAAAATTACTGAGCGACAGAAAATAACTAGGGCAGCGAGATAAAAAGTAAATTTTACCGAAAAGATACTAGAAATATTCAATTGTATCATGTGAATTTTTTTGTGCAAAGTTCATTACTTTTTTTTTATACTTGCAAATTTAAAAAAAAGTATTGTAAAAAATTAAAATTAATGTCTGAAGAATCATATGAGAACTTTGTTAATTTATTAATGTAGAAGAATACAAAGAAAGACTCTTGGTTAGATAAATGTTGACTCAAGAACTTAACCTTATAAAGTTGATAGTTAATTCCATGAAACTATAGAGTAACTATAGTTTCGTCACTCACTTACTGCTGTGTAGTGGAGGGGATTTATCTTTATGAAAAGTAAAATTTTTCATACAAATCCCTATTCTTATTACGTAATGTTACCGCTTCTATTTCGTACATGTATTTTTCTAACGATCTAAAACATTTAATAAAGCCAGATGATAGCACGAAGCAGTATGTTTACTTGTTAATGATCATTGATTTCTTCATACATCTGTTGTTCTACTATTACAAAATTTTTATAATAAATATAAACATATATTTTGATCAAAAGTTTTGACTTCGTTTCTAAATTCTTGATGATATAACAGAATAAATCTGACGAAAGGTTGCATACTTGAATAATGAAGGAAATTATTATTATTGGTAATTGACATTCTTATGAAACCTAACTATCATTTTACATTGAATCTGAAGCTAACAAAAAAATTTAAGAAAATTCAAAATAATTTTGTCCCTTAAAAAAAAGTATCAACTCTAAAAAAAAATTTTTGTCATAAAAGAATGATTTCTCTCCAAACGAAAAACGAAAAAAATTTTCTTCATCCACCCGAAAATTATAAATTTATTTATTTACACGTGGGTTTAGCAATGTAGGAATGACGTAAAAGCCGGTCTAGTCGTTATATGGGCTGTGGATTCACGTAGGAAATTTACTATTAACCATATCTACGTGAAAGCCCGGGAGCCGTGAAGAAAGAAAGACGGAAGTATAAAAGAAATGTAACCCACCCCACACAGACACACATCCTCTTACTCTTACTGTTACTCACATATCCATTTCCACCTCCAAGTTGATGACGGTGCCACCCCTACATCCACATCGACATCTACATTCAAGCCCCTGTGTCCTCATACACGAGAATTCCGACCCTCCACCCCTCGGTGGGAGCGGGACCGCATCACCCCTTTAGCCGGGTAGAAAACAGAGCGCGACAAACACGGTTGGGGGTAGTCTAATACTAGGGTTCGTATGTACTAGTAGTAGTACATTGCGGACTATCGACCGACATCATTGCGCAATCGCTCTAGCCGTCAGATCGTTTCGTTCCCCTCTCACTTCTCACTTCTCACCCTTATGGTATTGGTAGTGAGCTAGCGCCTGGCCGGCGACACGTCGCGACGACTCGTCCGTAGCACCACGATACAACTACGACGACGAGGAGGATATATCCTCGACTATACGGGTATATCCAACGAACCTCCACCACCACCACCATCACCACCACCCACCGTCATCAACCACCACACAACTACTAAGTTGACAAGTGAACTCCACATACGGCACTCGTACCCGACAGTGGCTCCGTAACTCTTTCATCATCATCCCTTAACAAATTAACAAACTTTCATTTTTCCTTAAACAACCCTTGAGCCGCGAATCGCCGCAATATTAAATAAAAATTAAAAAATACTGCATCAATATAAATAATATAAATAGTTATTTTATAAAACCGTTTGACATTACATCAGTTCAAGAGGTTCGCGCAAAGCCGGGAAGCCGGACGTGAAAAATAAACCTTTAGTGAGTGATTATTATCTATATCGGTTGATATATTAACTTCTTTATAGTCTTCTTCTTCTTACTATAATTTCAGTGATATTAAGGAATATCAATCGAAGCATTTATAATATTACTAAAATAAAATCAATCAGTGTTGTAAATTTAAATTCATAAATGCTACGTGATCTTGTCTCGGTCCTGTGAAAATTTTTTTTACAGGACTAGTGTCACTGCCACGAGGTATCAGAAATAAGTGGTGAGAAGAGTGATTATTAATAAAAATATATTTTTAATATATATATAGATAAAAAAAAAAGGTATAAATATAATTGAGTAGGTGGTGTTTCGAAAGGTGTAAGCCTACAGGTGAAGCTTACAGCCACAAAAACGGCTAACAAAGAGTGCAGTCCGAGGCCTGACGTGTCCACGACACGGGACACGGTGTCCGTCGGCCCTTAGGCCGTGTCACTACTGTTCCACTGCCCTAAACAACGCGGCCTCATGATTGGTTCATTCTGGAACCTGTGCCGTGCGTGCCCTTCGATGCCAATTGATAAGGTGAGGTTTTAAGGCATTATTTTATCATTTTCTTAGGAAGTATTGGTTCACCGGTAAGGCTTTTTCTGGGAGCGGGGATGGCAAACTGGAGTTCCGGGTTCGATTCTCAGGAGGGACAGTTTTTTGGTGACTGAGTGAGAGGAGATAGAAGTTGTTCACTTTTTGAGTAAAGGGGAACATTTTAGGTAATGTGGTTAATTTATAAAAAAAACTTTGAAGGGAAGAAAAATTTATGACCCTGAAATTAGCAGACGTTTTAACAATTTTTGGTTTTTTTTAAAGAAATACATTCATTTTATTTTTAAAAAAGTTTGAAAATTGGTAAAATTTTATTGAAATTTTTTTTAGTTTGTTGCTTTGAAAAAAAAAATGTTTTTCGGCGAACTTTTGTATCATAAAAAATGATTATATACTTAAATTTATTATAAATATCATAAAAACTAAAAAAAAAAATATTGGTAAATTGTATGAACCCGCAATACCAACAGTATTGTCTAATTAAGTTGTTTTAATTGTTAAAAGATATCGGGGGTTAATAAAATCGTCTGAAAGTGAAAGTCTATAGAATTTAAAGTTTGAAAAGGGAGAGGGAGGAGGGGATTAGTATTTTTATGGGGATGTTTATAAGTAGAATGAATAAGTTTGTCTGGTGGGTGCGGTTCAGCGGTTCTTTTCCCCTAAAATTCGTCAATATGACACGGGATTACGTCATTGAGGGACTTAGTCCCTCGTATGTAAGGTATAGTAAAGTAGGAAGTAGGAGCGTAGGTTTAAGTGCATGCAGGGATCCGTTATGTGCAGATCCAGGCTGTAGAGACTGAGTTTAAATGCAAGTTTATGTGCAAAGAAACTTAACTGCAATTTTGAGCGATAAATTTATCGGGTCGGTGCATTTAGGAATTTTGTTAGAGAGGAAGGACGAGAATTAAAGGACGAAGTTATTAAGGTTGCTAAGAGGGTGGGACACTCGCTGCTAGGTTTTTATCGGCGGCCACCGTTTGAGTTATTTAATTGCGGATCTTACTTTCAGACTCACTCGTCTGTGACTGGTGATTAAAGGATGTAAAAATTTGGTATAATACTACTCGAGTTTTAGTTAACAGGATTATTCACTAATGGAAAATTTTGAAAGTTTTTTGAAGTCGTTTTGTGTACTCGAGTATGTTTTGAATTTAAGGTAGGAATTAATGTAGGTAGAAGATTGAAGGTGTGATAAAATTTATAGAGATACTTTTTTCTAGGGAGTCAAGTTTTTTATGTAATGGCTTTTGTAATTTTAATATTTCAAAGAGAATTTTTTATATAAATTTGATTGCATAAAAATAATAATGAAATAGACTTTTATATGAACATAATTTATATAAAAAGTATGTTTTAAATAAATAACTTTTGGTCCATAAATAAAAATGTATTTCAAACCATGTATTATTTTTTAAATATTTTTATAGTTCAGGTAAAAGCTCCAATAGATACTCATGTACCAGTATATGATCACTTCATGTATTTGTATATCTATATTTGTGAATGTAGATATACAAATACATGGAGTGATCATATACTGGTTCATGAGCATCTATTGGGGCTTTTACCTTAGGGGAGCCTGGGGCACGACGGTCCCCTTAAGCCGATTTTTTCTTTTTGTGGCTTTTACCCATCAAATTTATTTATTTTCCATCTATTTCGAACGAATCAGTCAAAATTTCGCAAAAAATCGAAAAAAAAATTTTTTTTTTACTAAAGCTATTACTATCAAAATCTAGAGATTCTCCTCCCAGAAAACGGCGTCGAGGGAAAACCACGATTCTTACGAGTCTTGAGTATCACCGACAACTTGCAGAAAAAAAAAATCAACATGAAGCAAAAAAAAAAGACTTTAATTAAAAAAGAAAAAAAAAAAAAACAAGAAAAACAAAATCAAAATCAAAAAATTTGAAAAAAAAAACATTTAAAATATAAAAATGATGATTGCCATTGTCTTTATTGCTATGGACTTTCCTCAGAGTCCTCAGAGTCATGGATTCAATGTAAAAATTGTAATAAATGGTCTTATGATTTTTGCGCAGGTATTGGCGAAGATTATTCTGACGAATATGTCTGTGATCATTACGAATAATCGTATATTCATTAAAATATCTCGATGTGATTTCCTAATCATCGAATATTTATATTTCATGCTTTATTCAAAGTTTAATTTTTGTTAATGTCTTAAAAAATTATTATAAATTTCATTTTTAAGCTGTTAATTAGTTTTAAATAGATAATAGTTAAAAATATAATTAATTTCTTTTATTGCACTCAGAGGTTTTGAACCCACGTACAAGAAAAAATATAGATTTTATTTAGCAATGAATTGGTTACATTAGTTTACATTGATTGAAATCACAGGTTGAGTTTTCAGGTTGAGCTTTTAAAATACGTAATATCTTGAACCAGACCTTTTTTTTATATTTTTGTCAAGTCAAAATTAGAAATACGAATTGCGTAAAATAAGACATCCTTGGAGGAATTCAAATAAATTTTTGAGATTAGGTTTCTGTCTGGTGCAGAGGATACCGTGATCAATAATTAATAATATAATTATTACTATTTTAATTTCAAAAATTTATGTTTTCAATTTTTTATAAGCTATATAATTCAACTTTTCATTAAATTTTTCAGTTTAATTAAATTAATTCTGATTCATTGATCTGAAAAGGCCTAAAATAATGAATTCTTTAAATTTGTCATTTTTTTTCGAGTGATCCATTATGCCCCACGTATCACAGATTGGCCCGAAATATCATAAAAACATCATAAAGGTCATAACTTGACGGAAAATGGAAAAAAAAATTTTTACCTAATTTATGAGAGGGGCCGTCGTGCCCCAGGGGGTCTTCGTGCCCTCGGTTCCCCTATATCTTTTATCTTTTATAGTTTGAAATGTATTTCTTATATATTCTAAGATAAATTTTTAATATATTTCAATTATTTTTAAGATATATTTTATTTTACTTTCCTTTATTAAGACTCAACAGTCATAGCCCAATTTTTACGAAGAATTTTTTTTTTTCATAAAAAAACATCTGACAATTTTTGGGTTTCTTTCAAAAAAAAAATTTGTACTAAAAAAATATTTAAAAAATTGCATTTCTAATTTTTTTAAATTTCTACTTGTATCTATTTATCAAAATAAAAAAAAAATCCGAAAGAATAACCAAACGTCTAATAAAATCTAATTATCATGCACAAAACCCACATGTTCTTTATAATTTATTACAATTTCTCATAATTAAAATTAATCCTCATAATTAAAATTAATTTCTCATAATTAAAAAAAATTATCCCTAATAGTATTTAAAATTTTTGCACCACATGTAACCTCATATTTTTTATCGTGCGGTAAGCTCTAATTAAAAAAAGAATAGTTTCCACCCGGCTGACTGTTGAATGACGCTGATGATACAATAAAATGAGAATCAGGTATTATTGATGATGAATTACATAGATTTGTTTGGTGTAGATAAATGCGGTGCATTTATGTGGAGAGAGATTCGGATAGAGATGAATCGAATAGTCGGAATTTCGCTATTTCGAGACAATAATATTGGAAATGTAGTGATATAATATACAATAGGATAGATTAATAGATGGAAGACTGACGAGAGGTCACAATACTGCAGTTAAATTTGTAATGAGGCACGTAACGTGCGGCAACTCGCATGTTAAGTACCCGGTTTCCCGGGTTTAGTATATAGAATAGTAGCTGGGTTGATAGGGCCGATGTGTGGCTCTGCAAACACCGTTAAAGTAACACCCGCACCCATGTTAAATGGCTCAAGGGATACCTTTTACTCTATTTTAGTTTGTTTACTGCGGGGTATCGCATCGTAAGACAGACAAACTTTTGTCTGTTTGGGATCGCGGCTAAGCTTCACAGTTTCCAAAATCTCCAACATCCAAGTCGGCAAACGCTCTAATGCCCAAGTTGAGTACAGATGTACTCTCGTGTAAATGGTGATTGTAATGGCAGTAGTCTAGAAGAATTAAGAAGAAGTAAAACCTAGCTGTTGAATATAACCAGAGACTATTATTTGGAATTTTAAGATATTTTATATAGCACTTGTATGTATCTCTGTGTACATCCGGGTGTTTTGCTACTGTGCTGGTATAGATGGAGGTACATGTCTATACGGTCTAAGAGCTATCGGCTGGGTATCGGTTGCTGGTGGTTTACGATCAACTGACTCCAATGTGCGGGCTTGCAAGCCGTTATCAAGCCACGCTCATGACTCGAAGCTTTCAACTCGCTAGGTTACGTCATACCGGGAAAGGGGATTCATTATGAAGCTAAATTTGCCGGCTATATATATCCTTGTTAATATTTATTAGCATAGCTTTTTTATAGACCGATGGCTAGACTATTACTTTATTTTTGAAGTAATTTGAAATTATAATTCTAGTGGCATATAATTGGTAAATTACATGTTTCGGGTGGAATTAATTACTGATAAAATGAATTTATAGGGTGTTTGGAAATCAAGACGAAAAATTATTAAATTAAGTAAAATTTACTGGAATCGAGAAAAATTTCTTAATTTAAGAATTTTTCTACTCAAGTCAATTTTTTTTTTTTTTTTTTTTTTTGTTAATAAACTTGTGATATTTGGTTCTCAAAATAAGTACATAGATAGATAATTTTATTTATAAAAAGGTCGGATGTCCAAATGGCAAGTAAAAAAAATACATGATAAATAACAATATGTGACATAGCATCGTATACAGTGATACAAGAATTTATTAACGGTTAATGAATTTATTTATTTGGAAACAATTTGTTCATTTTATCAATATATTGAATCGTTTTTTTAACTTTGAATGAATAATTTTTTTAAAAGAAATTACTTTTATTGACAATTAACAAATTTTTTTTCAGTGAACGCGACTTGTTTACAGTGCGATGTGAGGATTGTTCACAAAAAAATAATATCACAATCTTTTATAAAAATGATATGATATACTAATAATTTTCACCGCAAAAATATTCTGTAATCTATTGTAAACATTGTTTTATTATTTATAGAAGAATTGCTTTTTACTTGTTGTGTGCAGAGATCCCTCGCGCTAACCAACGCCGACTAGAGTGGTCACCCATTTAAGTTGTTGCTTAAATGGGTGATCACCCAAGTCAGACGTGTGCCGCCCGGCTATCTCTGCCACTTTCAGAGGCTGGCAACGTAACGCGCATATTTTTATTTATAATCACTGAAAAATAGTGGTGCGTGCCGGAATCGAACCCGGGTCCCACTCTTTCGAAAAGCGGGCACCGAGCCGACTAGGCTATTGCCAGCTTTTTTTATTATTTATATTATTTCTTCTGTTTTTTTATAAGAACATTATTAATATACCGGATCTAATGGAATTCTATTGTCTATTGAAATTATAAAGATACAAAAAGTGTCAAAATTGAATTTTTTTTACTTATTTTTCATTCATGAGTTTACACAAATATTTATTACCAATTGATAAAACTTATTAAATATTAACAAATCATTTTATCAGTATATGATAAAAAACGTAATAATAACTGTAATTCTGATACTTTAATATTTTAATTAGATTAACTAGTAGTACACATTTTTACATTATGTCTCTTTAAATTCATGCTTTCTACACTTTAAATTTAGATTGTTATTAGTTAGACATCACATGAGATTTTTATTACTTTTAAGTTATTGTTCTTATTATTATTAATAATAACACTAACGATTTAAATAAGAAAATATGAGAAAATTGACATAATTTGATTATAAAAAATAAATTGGTGTCTATTTTTATTGTTCTTTTTATAAAACATATTTTAAAAATCGAATTTTGACGTTACGCAAAGTAAAAATTGATTACAATTTATTATAAAATAGTTTTACTGAAATTATTTATTTATGATATTTTAATTTAAATATGCAATGCCGGATTAAATGGGAAGTATAACGTTACAGCTGCTGATGAAAAATATAAAATTTTAAACTAAAGTAAATTCATAATTTATTTTTTGAATAAATTATAAGCAATTTTTTATTTTTTATTTTCAAAATTAGAAAAAAAACTGACATATGACAGAATAAAATAAATTGACTCACAAAATAAGCAGAAAAAATTAATAAAGAAATAATGGTCAACTTCCTATCAGGTTTCCGATATAAAACTGCCTAACTATAAAAGCAAGTTTAGATATCTAAATATTTGATAAAAAAACGATTTTATATTTTTATCCAGAAATACGGTCACACTTAGAGACTATAGCATGACCTTGTTTATATTAAAAAAAAAAAAGTAAATCAACAAACGAATAAAATATAAATAATTAAAAATAACAATTTAAATTCTAGGTAAGGAAAAATAATGACTTATTCAAGGTTATTGATAAGTAAAGAGGCTTTCTGGTGTATATTTCTCAATAGTAAGCAGTAAAAATAATTAGAACGTATCAAGTAGAAATATCGCTCCGCTTGGCCGCGTGGTTCAATGGCTTAGCCGGTTCATACTTTTATCCAATCCCTCCATGCTTTAACGCAGCATACTGCCATATTCTCACTATTTATTATTATCATCTTTATTGTTGTTATTATTATTATATTATAAGCCGTTGATTGCAGGGGCTGGAGGTAGACAGTTATGCTACTTGTCTACTTGATACAGTGTACAGTGAAACGTCAGTGAGTTAACGTCAAGACTGTTTAGTTGTAGTTTTTTATTGCTACGTCTAATATTGCAGCAGTTTTGTTTGTTATAAATTCAATTAGGCTGGTTTTTGTCAGGGTATTTTAGAATTTTTCTCCATACAAGTCTTGAATTGTCTTAATATTTGTAATTTTTTAAAAATTTCTGAAAATTTTAACTTGATACAATGCTTCAATTATTTAAAAAACAATTGTAAAGTTGAAAAATATCTATTGATTTATTTATTTAATGAACGCCAATCGGCGTTGTATGTCATATTAATATAAACATAACTTTGGTAAAAATTACAAGTTCTAATCAATATTTCAATACAATTTTTTTGGTAACAGAGCAAAAATTTTGATATGAAAAATATTAGTGAAAAATTTTATAATCAAATTTGTCCGTTCAATTTTTATACATAAATTTTTTTGTTTTATTTCTAGAACTTCCGTGTAAGTCAAAAATATTATTCAAATAAAATATTTAGCTTTAATTTATCAGGCATTTTTAAAAATTTATTTGCAACCGATTAAAAAGCGTAGGATGAAAAAGATTCAAAAATACCCGAAATAAAGAGCATCCTAATAAAATATAGATTATAATCTCGTATCGGGTTTATTGGTATCGCTGACATTTACATACATGATACCTGATTGTGATAGTATCAGTGTCAGTAATAGCGACCGCATATTGCCGAGATATAACCGGTGGTCGTTACGACAACGAGCAATCAACCGTGAAACGGAAATTTGAATAAGCGAAGCGCAAAGGATTTGATAGTGAATCCCAGGCTTGAAGCCTGAGATATATTAGATATACCTTTCTACGACTATATCTATATATCTACGTACCGAGAGAGAGCGAGTACAGGTGCATTTCCTGGCTTCCTGGTGTGTACTGGTCTTATTGCGTTGCGGATCGCTGCGGTTTACTATGCGACGTCGTCTTGGCTGCCAACAGGTCTTCACATTTGTCTTCTTATCTATTCTTTGAGGTTCTTCCACTTACTCTATATGCCTTTTGTACATTTATGTTATGTATCTTTTGACGTTCAATCGTTTACACTTTTATCTGATTTTTTATTGCTTACTGACTAAATTTTATACACTTCTGGAAATAGCTTGCTTGATTTCATTTTAGGATAGACATTTAATGTGACATATTTATTAAGATTTTTCTCCAATGCGGGTTGTCTGTTTTTTTATTTTTTTTTTTTTTTTTTTTTTTTTTATAATTAATTTATTAATTTACATCGAACTTTATTCTTCCGTGAAATTTATTTGGAGGAAATTAAATATCAAATAGTGGAAAATTTATATTGTTAAAAAAATAATTATTCAAGTAAGTTAGTAATTTTTTAAAAAGAAATTTTAGAAAAAAATTATTAAATAAAATGAGAGATGATAAAATTAGAGATAGAAAATTAAATTTCTGACGAAGAAATCTTGTAGAAAAGTTTGCTTCTTTAATATTTTCTCCAAAATATAAATTTAAAACTCATACAAATAATTCGACAGTACAATTCAATTTTTTTAATCCATGTCATAGACTTTTTTATTTTTATCTCAAATATCAAATGTTTAATATCATTTTCACGCTTAATCATTCAGATAACACCGAAAGCTATTAATTTTTTACAATATGACTTTTATGGCTTTTAGCATGAATATCCGATAATTAAAAAAAAAATGTTATGGACCATTTTTAACATTTGTATCACCCCGTATTTCACTACTTTATTTCCATATTTTTTGTAAAAAAAAAAAAAAGTTTATGCTTCCTCGCAAAAGTTTCAATTAAAATTTTGAAATTGTGTAGAAAAAAAAATGACTTAACTTTGTATAAAATTACATCCTATTCAAAAGAATAATTTATAACTTTTGTTGAAAAATCTCCTATACTATTACTAAATTAAAAAATTTATAAGGAAAAATCATTATTATTCATACATTTAATTATTTTTTCACTCGCGTACTTTTACTCACTCAAACATAATAAAAACCAAAGTTTTATCCGTCAGAATGAAAACAAATACGGGTTAATTACTAAAATAAACTCGTAAAAGTACACCGTATTATTTAACATTAAATACATTACCCGTGAAATCCAGTACAATAAAATAAACATTTTTACCTGCACTTTAAACACCAGAACTTCATCTTTCTAATTACATCTTATGAGGACCCCCATATAATCATAAAATAAGGTTTTAAAATAAAATTAATTAAAAAGAAATAACTTTTCAAACTATTCAACGATCCCCTTGGAAAACCGGAAGTTGGTGGTAATTTTCCGTGCTTGAATTTCTTCTTGAAATTTCATCCATTTGGTAACTGAAAAGTTACAAATTACATGAAAGCCTAAACTTTTTATTTAATTTTCTTTTAGAAAAATCGTTGGTCAATTCTGGCTACTTTAAAACTTGATACCTCACACTTCATTATACTTAAGTTAAAAACTCTCTTTCGAAATATATAATCTCTATATACTTAAATTTTTGGGTGAAATTATCTCTGAGACCGGAGTTAAGTCTTGAGCCATCAAATAACTTTTAGAGCCAACAATTCATCTTTTTCAAGGTAAAACAAACTTATAAAACAAAAGAAAAGATCCTTCCTCGTACCGAGTCTTTTCTCCTTTAATTTTGTCTTTTATTTTCTTCTTATTTTTCCCTTAGTCCTTTAGTTTCTTTTTTCTTTTTTTTTTAGTCTTTATGCAGTAGTTTCGTGCTTCTGCGTTTCCACTTCGTGAGAGTAATATATATTTCGCCTGGAGCTTGATGAAGGTATCCAGCTTGACCTCTGTTTGTCTTAATACCTCATGGAATTTCCTATTTCATCTCGCCAATTTTTTTTTGTTTTTGTCATAAAATCGATTTTTCTCTTGAAAAAAATATTTTTCCATCCACAATAATTCTTGCCCTGACAGGAAAATTTCTATTTCTATAGTAAAAGTACCATTCTACAGTATACACCGAAAATCTGTAAAATTTATGTATTTTGCTTAGTGCAAAATTTATTTCAGAGACACGCTACTGCCTTGGGCCAAGTACATGTTCATACATGGTTATAATAAATTAAAGTAGTTTTTTCTCAAGGTATAGTTTTGCTATTGATTTCTTTCTCTTATTCTTATAACTATTTTTCTTTACTGTACTCGTTTATCAATTATTTCTAAAAAACTATGAGGTAGGGAATTTTTAAATTTTTTAGGGTAATTATACATATATTATTCTAATAAATATAAGTTCTTAAAATCCCTTCAATGTAAATAAAAAAAAATTTTTTATTTATCGTCTTCTCACTCTTTTCCCGTACCGTCTGTGTAAAAATGTCTTGTTCAGCTGTAATTATCTCTTGCTTGAAGAGGTAAATCGATTTCAAATTTCAATAAGATTCTCATTAAGCATTTAATTATACCTACACTGATAAAAAGGTTAGCTTGCCTTAAGAAAAATAATCTTGCATCAAGAAACTATTTTGTAGAAACTGATTTTTTTGAGTTAACAAAAAATATTTCTTGAACTAAGAAAAATATACTTCAACCAAGAAAAACTTTCTTTTTTTTTTTTACTAAAAAAATCATTTTCTTCAAAATAGTTTCTTTACGCAAGATTTTTTTTCTTGGCGCAAGCTTACCTTTTTATCAACGTATATTTAGAGTTTCAAAGATTTCTTAAAATTTTTTTACGCGATCCAACTACCTTAACACTAAAAGTATAGCACATAAAAAATATTAGCAGGCTTATCACATTTTAAACCCCAATAGAATTATAAAAAAAAATATTTCCTTAATACTTCGTTTATTACTAGGCCGTTCTTCGTGGGCCGAGCTGAAATGAACCTCCATTTTATGAATAAGCCGACATCTTCGTAGTAACCTTTTGTTCTCCACTAGATGACGGCTAAGTTATATCCAATGGCTGAATAAAACCGTGTAAATTTACTTATTCTATTCTGCTCTATTCTACTAATACTCGTACTGTACACACATAATGTCACATAGATACATATGTATAATATGAAGTATTATATATGTACTTACCACATACTATATGGTTTGCTGGTATTCGACCAACAGGTTTCAACATCTCACTCCCGCGCATATTCTGCAACATTTCCGGCTTTATGCCCTTCTCACCCTATCCCCTATCTTTTATATTTTTTAACTCTCGCCCCCTCATTGCATCCTCTAGCTTCTCATTCATGCTCTTCGGTCCAGACAAACCTGACGTATAACCACGTCTAGCTGATTATTCACAATATCATTTTTAAATATTCATATTTGTCTTTTCGCGATTATTTTAAATGTTTGCCATCAAATGCGGGTATAAAGACCAAACGCAGGTGGAAAAAATTTTAATAATAGAAATGTTAATAGATAAAAAAAATTTTATCGTTTTTTTTACTTTTTAACAAAAAATTTCATTATAAAAATCCAGCAGTTTTAACAAATAGAGAAAAAAATAGTAAAAAGATTGTAAAAAAAAAATATTTTATGACCGAATTGATAAGTAAGGTAGACATTATTATGAGCTATTAATAATCCATGTAAACAATGTAGCACAGTTGATTTAACTTTTCCCAGGAATGACTGGCTTCATTAAGTTCTCAGTGTTCCACGTGTACGTATTTGAGTGTGTGTGTGTGTGTGTGTGGGTGTATGTGAAAATCTAGTGTGAATTGCTGATGAATGCGCAAACTAAGCTAAAGCCTGGTACTCCATTGTCCTTATAAAAGTCATTGCTTTGTTGGATATACTCAACTAGATCCAACACTGTTTGAGACAATATAAACTTGCATTGAAACTTCGAAAGCCGCTTTTCTTTTACATCTCACCTTTACTACCTTTATCTCAGTACTCGGTGCTCTGTACTTGGCTCAAGCTTATCGATAACACTTGAGGCAGTCATGGATTTATTGTACGACTCAGCAAACTGATTTCATAACTAAACTTCTTTTTTTATTAAAGTTATTTAATAATTTTAAATTCTTATCCACTTTATGCAGATAAAACTTTTAATAATAGTAATCTTCTTTAGAAAACTTCTCTATTGTATTATATTATTATATTTTTTTTATTTAATTTCTTTATACCCCTGTTTGTCAGCAATTTTTATCGCACAAAAGAATTTTTATGATTTAAATTTACATTGAGTAGGAAGTGATTGAAAAATAAAAGAATTTATTGAAAAAAAATTTTCTAAACTCGCATAAATTTTAGAAAACTTAATAAAATTGTTAGTTAAAGAAAAAATATAAGATGAGGAAAAGATAAATGTAGTTTTTGATCTGTAAAAGGTTGGAACTTCTTTTTTTCACTTCGCGTTTAAATACACAAAAGAAACTTTTATTTACTGTAAAAGACAACAATAGAGGTTTGAAGATCTCTGATTTTCTTAGCAGAAAGTAAAAAACTTAGTTTTTAAACTTTTAAGAAAAGTGACCAGTAATATGAGTTTCATTATCACTATTTTGATTTTTTTTGAAAAAATTTGTCAATAAGAATGTCTGCAATCAGGATAGTTCTTGAGAAACTTCATAAATTGATATGATTTTTTTTTCTAAATTATACTTTTGAGCTCTATCAGTGTCATATTTATTAATGAATTTTAGTTTTCTCATCATAATCTATAAACAGATTATTTTGAAGCTTTTAAATGGTTATAACTTTCAAAAATTGTTATTAAAATGACAATCACCTTGAAATCGTAGAAAAAAAGTCGAAATCTTAATTTGAAGATTTCAAATCCACTAAATCTTCATAAAATTTGATTTTTTTTTAAATTAAACAAAATTTTATATTTAATTATCTAAATAGTAGAACATTTTGAAAAAAAAAATTTATGAATATCTTTATTTTTCGATTTTTTATAGCTGACAATATGTCGAACCCAATTTCTATATAATTATTCAAAACATATGTCGTGTACAAGTTCATAAATGTATGTTTACTTTTATATGCAAATGCATACTTTAAAAATCTAATGCAGTAAATGTATACTTTTACTTTTTTGTTTTCGAAATAACTTTTGAATGCGACAACTTATCGATTTTCTGTACTGTAATATTAGAGAACTTTTTAAATAAGCTTTAATTTACTATATTATAAACCCACATATTAGCTTAGAAAAAAAATATCTATCTATCTAATGAAATTTTTCAATTGCATTCATTTTTACAATCTTCAAAAGTTGTTCCTAATACTGAGAAATCTACTTCCATTTCGGCTACCGAATGGTATTTTTATTGATTTATTACTAGTGTATTCTTGTAAAAATTTGATGAATTGTCATGTCATATGAGAATAATGATCTCTGTACTCTACTGTAATGAACTAGTAGCACCATAGATAAAAAAATTATCATACAATTAACTATATCCTGGTTAAAAGCACAAATCAACAGTCAATAAAGCAAATTTTATTTAATTAGAAAAAAAATACTTAATTATTTTTCGATAAAAGTTTTAATTACTTTTTAACTTTTTAGTTTTATTTATCTCTCAAAGCGTTTAACACATATGACCTTTTTTTGTATTCTGTCTACAAATTAACTTTTGAAGTGTCCGCTTTGAAATTTTTCAAACGTTCATTAGCGTAAATTTTTTCTAATGACAAAAAACTCTTTTATAAAAAAGAGCTTTCTTCTAAAAAAATTATAAAATAGAGTTTCGTTTTCCTCATCCTCCAGAATAAAAAAAAACATTACATTTATTTATTTTCTTTGTTATTTTGACATATCACAGTTTTGTCAATATTGTTTTCTTTTGTGTTGGACATCGGTAAATCCATGACTTTTTTAAAGTGTCCAGTCCATCGACTAGAGTTAAGTCCAGTCTTTGTGTTATCTATCTATATATTTATATAGATAGACATAGATTGGAAGAGGTTGTTGAATTTTATTTTTACATGATGCATTGGACGGTTTTATTCGAAGGTACTCACCGAGTGTCTGGAAGAGTATAGTGAGTAGTGAGTAGTGAGCAAATATTTGTCATGCTGACCTCGACGAAATTCTATCAGAATCTCAACATTTCGGACAGTACGTGAGATAAAATGCCTGGCATTTAATATTTACAGTAAAAATAAAATCCACTGGCGAGAGACAATTCAAAGAGGATGATAGAGAAAGTAAAATAGGAAATAAAAACAAAAAAAAGGTGGTAGAGGGCTTAAGTGATTAATTCACAAGCCGAGTGACCGGATAATCTAAATTGTTAATTAGGTGAATTGAGTCAAAATTGAATATAAAAATATTTTTGGCAGCTAGAGTGAAAGATTAATGCGACAGAAAGCCAGAGATTAAGCTAATAGTTCACGTGAAAAGCCCAACTGTCGAATCTGTTTCATTGAGGTATTTTGATTGATGTGAAATGCATTAGGGGTTGAAATTGTTCAATCACCATTACTCTCCATACATTTTTTAAATTTATAAATTTTTGTTTTCCATTCGTACTACATCTCAATGATTAATTGTATCAATTGAGAGCTCACTCAAACTACGGATCAAAATTTTTTATTAAAATTGATTGGGCTGGAATAGGGTTCAATTTTTGGATCGGCTGTTACAGAACACTAACGAGATGTGTCATTTGCTCATTTTTATACTTTTTGATAAATGTTTATGTATTTTGATATCATACATGCCCTTGATCGATTATTATTTCAAATTTTAGGGGTTGCAAAAATTTTTAACACCTCGTATTTTATGTAATTACTTTAATAATTACTTTTGTTATCGTATAAATCTTTCGTTGTTACATCGTCACAATGTGACAGCCGAGAATTAGAAAATTAGGAATTATGATTGAAGAAACTTTGATTCATTGACTTTTTGATACACTTTTTATTACAATATTATATAAGGCCGTACCATGTCAAATTGATCACTTTTGAACCAGACCTCTTTTGATTTGGCAGAAAATTTTTTACTAATCCAAAAAAAGTTATTGATTTAATAGAAAGAAAGGTTTTTTTTCCTTCAAATAAATATCTTTTCAAAAATTGAGCAATCAAAACGTTTTTATTTTTTAAAATTTCGGTATTAAATGTATTTTTTGAAAAAAAAAAAAAAAAAAAAATACGGAACAAATTCAGATTTTTTAATTCGATGAAATTTTGCACTTTTTCAGAAAAAAATTATTTTCTCAAAATTCGTAATTTTTATTTTTTTTCAAATAAAAAGTTTATATACTTGTAGATAGTTTAGATATTTTTAAGATAAATTTTGAAAACAATATCACTATGATAAAATTATTTATCGAGAATTTAATGATAAATATGACGAAACAAACTATTTAAAACAACAAAATAAAAAATTGACTATTGCCCAAATAACATTTAAAATCCTGAAAAGACACTAATTCAGGTTGACTTTTATGACAATGCCAAATTAAACTATAAAAATTCGTTTTATAACACAGATATCTCTGTCACAGAATTTTTATTATTCCATTAATTCTATAGATTATTTTTTAACTTTATCATTCTATAACTAAACTCAGAAAGTAATAAAATCTGTCGAAATAACAATTCAATTCTATCTAGAAAATAATTCAAATCATTGAGTATAAATTGTATTTTAAAATTCTACTCCACGGAAAGATGCGTGCGTCATATATTGATTTTTTATGCTGTGCGTCTGTCTATAGTATATCTATGACTGTTCATTTTTCAACCAACTGGATTGTAGAAAAAGTTCAAACACGAAAAGATAAAAAATTTTTAATTGAACACTCCATTATATTTAACTTCGACGTTTTTTGATTATCTAACAGTTGAATTGTTCATCAAAATTTAAATTATTTAAAATAAAATTACCACAGCAGATAAAAAGTAGGTTTTATTGCAAATTCTTAAAATTGAATTTCATCATCCTTAAAGTAAATTATTCGACTTAACAAGAATTTGCAAAATTCACAGTTGTTAAGCTTTCTTACGCCTAGCGGTTGAAATGTAAAACGCGGATGCGATCTAGTTGTGAATGCTCCATATATATAGTGTTGTCAATTCAAGCCTTTTAAAATCGCTTACATCACATATACATATATATAAATACTTTATTAGAATTTAACGAACTAGAAAAATTTGAATAAATTGTAAATAATTTTTCTTCAGAAAAATAGTTTCTTTTATCAAAACTTTCAGGTATTATAACGACTAACGGTAATTAAAACTGAAAATTTTAATCTTAGTTTTACGGATGATTATAATTAAAGTCGATATTGTATAATACAGTAGTTAACTATGAAGAATACAAGTTCAAAAGCAATGTGATTATCATCGAAGTAGCGGAGTCGACGATCAGGATTCCAATTGAATTTTCATTAGCGTCTTACTTGTCTCTATAGCACTTAGCAATGACTTATTACTCTAGTTATTGACATTGAAGCTTTTTAAACGCTGTCTAACTTACCAATCAACCTAATTGCAGTATTCAATTATCTTCAATCCTGGAAACATTTTAATTTAATTACTAGTAACCTGCATTCACTATGTGACTGCTGAGAGTTACTAATTGTGAATAAAAAAATTAGGAAAACGGTTGACCCTAAAGGCCGTCCCTGCAACTTCCCGCTGATTCCGTTAATACATGGCCGTTTTTTTTGAGCTCTTTGAGCTCAAAAATACAATCTGTGTGTTGTTTTGAGCTCTCCGAGCTCAAAACGATACCTTTCATATGCTTTGGAGTTCTTGAGCTCAAAATTCTGATAGAAGTTTCATAGAACACTATTTTTTGAATTTTCAAACCGCAATAACTTTTGAATGAATGAACCGATTTTTACGCGGTTGCCGGCATTCTACGCAGTTTTTTAAGCCTCATGACGAATTTATAAGTTTTAATTGGTCAAACTAGAAATTTCGGAGTAACTCCGAAAAAACACTTTTTTCAGTTTTCTTTCGTTCACGATATCTCTCGAACGAATCAACCGATTTTGACCGGCTTGGTGGTGATCGACGTGGTTTTTTGATGTTAAGAGTTGATTAGTTTTTGGAATCGATCGGTAAAGCCGTTTAAAAGTTATCCCAAAAAAACCACTTCTGAAAAAATTTTTTTTTCTATTTTTTTGAGATTCCTCCAAATTTCTCAAAATCTATCGGCCCGAATCGGTTCAAATTTTCAGGAAATCTAAGTTTGGCAAAGCCCTTTCAAATGGCATCAACCGCGATGAAATCGATTCAACCGTTCAAAAGTTATAAGAGGTTTACACACATACACACACACACACACACAGACATAGTGACACCCTCGCGGGAATAATCAGTGAAGCTTCCTAGGACCTCAAAACGTCGAGATCTGATGAAAACTCGATTTTCGAAAAACGAGGTAAAACCAATAACTTCCCGATTTTTGAAAATTTTCAGTTTTCTTAGCGGGAAGTTAAAAATTATTTACTCAATGAGTTTTCGGTATTTTTTATCACGATGCTTATAGTTTGTGTACTTTTTATAGTATATTACATACCTAGGCCAGTAAAATAAGAAAAGTCTCAGATCACATGTAATTGTTGGCCGAGGCGAAGCCGAGGTTGACAAACATGTGATCTGAGGCTTTCTTATTTACTGGCCAAGGTGTGTATACTATTTTTCTGCTCGACGTAGCCGGAATGTGGCAACTTTGTTTAGCGCAGCGGCCAGAAAGTTGCCACTTTCCGGCCGGAGGGCAGAAAAATATATTTAAAACATGGTATTACTATGACAGGATTAATTACTAATTATTTAATGGAAAATATGACGGACACAAATCAACGAACTATATAAAATTACTCCAAAAACTTGAAATAAAAAATTGACTATCACCAAAAAATATATAAAATTGTGAAAAGGCATAAATTCGAGTCAAGACAATTTTGACAATGCCAAACTATGAAAAATGAGTAATGTTGCATAAGGAATAAATTTGTTGAAAATTTTCAAAAAATTAATTTCTTGTCACAACAATACCCATTTTTTTTTAAATAAATTTTTTTTTCTTAGTGTATAAAAATTCTCTTTAAAATAAATATATTCCTGTCACAAAATTTTCCTTATTCTCTTAAATATGTGGATTAATATTTATTTATTTGACATATAATTACATTTAAATGCATAAAACAAATTTTAACAATCACTAAAAACAATCTATAACCTGGAAAGGGCAAAAATTTAGGTCAATACTTTTCCAATGATTATTAACTAAACTAAAAAAATTATTCTCTTAGTTATACCGATTATTACTTCCTACGATTTATTATTCCTTAGAAAAAGAAAAAATTAATAGAATTTCACATTTATATAAAAATATAAAATGCAGAGATATCTTATTTAATATATGACATTATCTAAATTTTTCAACTCATAAATTTTAATACTTCTATTGAAATAGCGACAATTTCTTATATATTTTATAAATCTAGCAATTCAATGAAAAAAAAGTCCTTTCATACTTTTAATTAAAAGGAAATGTACGATTTAAATCTAGAGGAGATTAATGAAAAAGTTCAATAACAGTGTTCTAATATTGAATAAAAAAAAAAAAAAATTACATGTATTTTAAAATAAAAATCCAATAACCGAGTTTACATTTCTGATATTTTTTCTGAATAGGCTTGAGAAGTCAATGAAATATCCTTGTATTGAAAGGAAAATCTCTCGGATTATAGACGTTATCTAAGCTTTTTTTATTCTGTGCTACCAATGAACCAACAATCCGGAGTATTCGCTCGAGAGAATTTTATACTCAGTCAAATTCAATTCATTGGATATATATTAAGAAATAAGAAATCACAAGAAGAGAAGTGAGAATAATAAAAAAAAGCTCTCACTCTTTAAGCTCTAATTTATTTCTTCTTATTATGCAATACAATGTGCACCTATCTACATATCTTCAGTAGAGTCAAGACTATTCTTCACCGCTTCTTTACGGTCGTAGGCAAAGCGACTCGTCTAGACTCGAAAAAATTATCCATCAAGCTTTGTTCAACGATGCTCATTCCAATGCTAAATCGATTCTTCTTTTCTATCATAAATAATAACAGCAGAAAAACTTTTAAAAGTGTAAAAGCATAAAATGCAAGATAGAAAAAGCTGGAAAAAACGCATGTACCATTGCTACATTGATCAAACGACAACAATGCATACAGCTTCAGGCACGAAATTCTTTTTTATTCACTCCTTCCTTTTTTTCCGTTGTTTAGTTCTTTATTTGTTTCTTTTTTCAAGTGTAATCTGCGGCGTCAACTGGTACTCATTGCCCAATTGTTCAATGAAAAGTAGTTCTAAATATATTTACAGCTGTTACTTAACACATTATGCCTACAATTATTTCAATTTTCTTATTTTTTTTTTACAATAATTTGGCTAATTATTGATTTTTATTAAACATTACAAAAAATTAACCCTTTTCATAAATCTTTTGTTTTTAATTTAAATTAACATTTATTTTATAGAAACAGTAATAATTAATCTGGGTAATTATTTACAAGTGGGGTCACTTTTTTTTTTTATTCTGCTTGTTTTTACGGCGCATTTATGATAAAAAATGTCGTGAAAGGAAGAAATAAAGATTTCGATAGCTTTTTTGCCTTTAAAAGTTGAAAATTTTAGCTTTCATGTTTTTGGATTAAATTTCTATTTTATCTTTTTTTGATATATATATATATGTGTATATATATATATATATATATATATATATATATATATATATATATATTTTTTTTTTGAAAAGTACATAAAAAAAGAAACATTAAAAATTAAAAAAATTGATCAATTTGATAAAAAAAAAAAATTAACATGGCCCAGCATAGGTTGACCCCGCTTGTAAATAATCACCTTAATTTGATTATTGTGATTTTTATAAACTTTTAATTCTTGAATTTTTTCTAAATTAAATTTTTAATTTGAATTTTTCTCGTTAAGTTTAAACGAAAAATTCCATCTAAAGATGAAGCATATAAAAAAAAAAAACATTAAGCTTGAAAAAAAATTTCTTTATCTGTAGATGTCATATCATAATTTCTAAAAGTTTCATGTCAAAATGTTTAACAGGTTATGGATCAAGATAAATGTAAAAAATATTTCTTTAAGTTGAGAAAGAAGTTACCTAAATTATAAGAATGTTTCTTAACTTTTTGAATAATAGTTCCGCAGGACAATACTAAAACATGATGCTGTTACCGGATAATATAAATAATTTAACTATTCGGACATCATAATGAAATGACCTAAATATTTGCTAAACATTGTACTTATTTAATTACCCGACAGCATTTTCAAACGTAATATTTTGTTCTACCCTAAAGCTTTTGTCTTATAAAATACATGTACACAACAAACTTGTATCAAAAGTTAACACTTTATAAAGTTTCATATCCACGAGATCCAAGTTTAGAAACTCACTAAATTTTATTATATTCTTCTTTTATACACTCGTGTATTTTGTTATCTAACGTGTGAATGAATAACTTATGTATTAAATAACATTTCTAACTTTTTATTACAAAAATTTAGATTCAAAAGTTTGCAGTTGTGACATTAAATAGTTGATCCTAATTCATCTAAACAGCGACAAAGAAAATTAATTTTTTATTATTATAGATAGTAAAATAATAAAAGTCCTTGTTAAATAAATTGTTGGGAATTTATACGCTGGCTTGAAACATTGTAATTACTAACTGACGGATAGCATCTCTTTGTGGTGAAGAGTAATAAATTACAACAACGTAATACGAATTTTATCGAATTTTTTTTTAATTTATCCATAATTATTAACCCATTTTTTAGCAATTAATTTTATACTTTCATCTATAAACTATAGAAAAAAATTTTTTCATTTAGCCATCAATTTTGTAGCATGCAAAAGCCCGTAAAAGCGAAAACGACAACATAAAACTCGCTTTGATCTTTGAATTAATTAAATAATTAATCAGTTTTATCTTAGAGGAAAATTATCATATTTAACATGCTTTGAAAACTAAATGTTTCGCTCAGTTATCTTTGTCCGTATATATGCTACATTCGGCTTTTGATCATTGTTATATTTTTTTATAAAAAAAAATTTAGACAGTAACATGACGGAGGTTGAATAAAAAAAGCGCTCCACATTTTTCTACTCGTTAAAAACACATGAACATGCTTTCGTTGGGTCAAGCATAAAATTATTGATCAATGTAAAGTAGGGTAAAAATACCAGTTTTGGGCGCCGTATGTTCACTTATTTTTGGGGGAATATGAAAAAAGAAAAAAGGTGACTTTTTTCAATTTATTAGAAGTAAATTAAAAAAAATTTCCATAGCCTGAACCAGGAATCGAACTTTAACTCTTACGCCCCGGTAGTTTTCCGAATCAAGCCGGTTTATTCATCAGTGATCTATCTCAATAATATAAAATGCGCTATTCGGTCATACCCGAAATGGAATTATAGATTTATTAAATAAATATAAAAAAAAATGTTTTCCGAATTTTCAAATCACGAAATAAATGGAGAATATCATCAAAAGTAGACGAATAATAGCTTAAATTAAAGAAAATAGTGTAAACTTTAAGATAAATTTAATATTTTGAAGCTATTTTCCACAACTGAAAAATTATTTAAGAATAAATGATCAAAATACATTTATTGATAAACTTTTTTTTAGTTTTTCTAATCACAAAATACATTGAAAAAATTTTTAAAAGTAGACGAACGGTAACTTAAATGAAAAGTTATTATGTGAACTTTAAGGTAAATTTAATAAATTTGAGCTATCGTGTACGTCTAGAACATGTCGATGAAATTAACGAAATTCAAAATTTTTCGGAAATGAAAAAAATTATCAAATACCCACAAATCGTGAATTAACTAGCCGATTTTGCTCATTTTCAAACTTGATCTCAATAGTGATTCATAGAATAAGTTCATGAATTCTCATAAAGATCGGTTAATAACTGTGGACGCAATCCTGCTGACATATATCACATATATATATCACATATGTATGTAAATTTTTGGGCCAATGCTATTTTTCGGCATAACTCGACGAAATAAAACACATAATAAAAAAATTTTCTTCAAATTGCGACATGGCCAGCTACAATAGCTAGATTCCAAAAGACATCTACCTGATAATTACTCCATTGCATTGTAAAATATACTTTTCATAAAATTTTATTTATTGAAAATTACTAAAGTATAATTTATGATTTATTAGTTAATAAAAAATCTGACTATTTTAAAGGAAAATGCATTAATTGTAAGTGTTTAAAATATGTGTATAGTAATAATTATATAACAGTAAATTTTACTAAACATCTGGATATAAGTACGATAAGTAATGTATTTATTCATTTCTACAAGTCTTGTTAAATTATTGAAACTCGTTTCTTCGGTGTACGATCAAAAATTTAATTTCTAGTTAATAAATTTTTTAAGAATTTATAATATTTTTCCTATATTGAGAATAATACTCTTGTTAACAAGTATTTCATAATTTAATAAGTTGACATTCTTCCTATATTGAGAATAATACTCTTGTTAACAAGTATTTTATAATTTAATAAGTTGATATTCTTCATTATTATCAAGAATATTCCTGTCTCGATTTTTGAAGTTTATATAGATAAGTTCGGTTCAAAGTTAATTATCCAAAGCCGTGATAAAAAGTATTAATTTTCCGATTGGAAAATTAGTCCATGAAAATGTTTTTCTATTAATACATATTAATAATACGGTGTATCGTAAATTAAGCTGCCAAAAACAGAATTATAATTTTAGCTTATCTTTAATTACCAGTTATAATTATTAGTTCTCATCCAATTACTACATTTCTTTTTTTAAAGTTTCTTAAGAACACATTAAAATTTCCATATTGTATAGTAACTGTTTATAGACTGATATATAGTTATATAATATACATTTTGATAGCTGATTGTTTTATTGATTTTTAGAAGGACTAACAGCTTAGATGTTGTATTAACTACTTTCTGTAAATATAAATTTTTAACAATTTTTATAATAGTAACAAAGAGCATTCGCAATGAAAGACTCTTTGATTTTTAGAGTAGTAGTGTTCATATATTGTATGAACTTATTTTGTTTAGCAGTTTATTTTAAATAGCGGCTACGTTTTTAATATGATTAATGTTTCAATAAATTTTTTCTCGTATGAAAAATTATTAAAAGAATTGGAATTTTTATTTGACATTTTTTTGTATTTCTTGCCGTAGGTATACTTTAAAAAGTAAACATTTTTTTTTTAAAGGTAAATAAAATTTCTTTGCATGAAAAATGATGTCATGTTCTTTTCTGGACACTTGAGCATTTTCGGGCATTTCAATTTTCCTTATACTCAGACTCAGACGTCAATGAAAAATATGCGATCTTATTTCGTCCCTTTTTCCAATAAGAGTATGATGGTAGTAAGAAAAAACCGTAAAAAAAATAAACCAATTTATCGGTCCAATATATTTAACTTTACCGGTGTATAATATAATAACGTGATTCGATCACAAAATAAAGTAACAAATTGTTAGCAAAATATTTAGGTAGTGAAATTCATTTGACGCTATAAAATGTTACATTTCTCTGATTCAATGTCACAAATCATAGAACAATTTTATTCATGCAGCATCATTTTTTTTTTTAGACTTTTTACGTCAAAAGAGAAATCAGAATGTACATATTTATAGTAAAAATTTTCATGTAGTTTCTAATTCTCTTAGTTATCTAGTTATTTTTAATCGTACTTAGCCTTTCTCATAAATAAACAGAAATTTGAAATTTTAATAAAATAACTAACGTAAATAATGAATATTAAAGAAAATGAATTGCCCATTCATTTAGTTTATTGTTTTTGTTTTCTGGTAATAATAAACTGTAACAGTTTTTCATTTTATATGAATTGTGAAACAAGTTTAAACAGGCGTTGTGAGAAATGTGCCATGTGACCTTTGTGGTATATATTAGTGTGCAATGACATAAACAATGTCAAAATTTGTGATCTACATAACCCATGAAAAAATTTGTATTACAAGTATATATTGAAAAATAAAAAATATAACTTATATAAAAAATATGTTTTTAATGATTAAATTTTGGTCAATTTTGATGTATGGATTTTTATATTTCTTAATTATAATTTAAAATAAATTAAAAGTATATCGAAAATACACGCAAAAAAATAAAAAAAAAATCTATTATAAAAATTTAATTCAAATTATATCATATATTTCTAATTTATTTTTGTAATTTTTCATTCATTTCAATTGCAATTATAATTAAATTTTATACGAAAAATTTATAAATATTTTTGATACTATTTTTTTTCATGAAGATAAAAAGATTTTGAAAACAAATGAAAAAGATTTTTTAAGCAAACTTTTTCTTCAATAATTTTCTTAGCTCAAAATTTTTTTCCTTAAATCTATTTAGTTTTCTATTAGTATGATGAGGTTGAAAAAAAAATATATGAGTATAGTGAGAATAACCGCACAAACGATTCATAAAAAAATTCTCAGTTGAAAAATTTCTCAGTTATTCTAAATTATAAGAAAACGCGGACACAAATATAAAATAAAAAAATAATGAGTTTGTTCTTGATATTTTTTGTATTTCAGCAGCTCCACTCAGAGTACAGGAGCACATATACATGGCATGAGTACACAGGGCCGCATCAGGAGCACACAGTTGTACGTCGTGCACCCCAAGCACCACCAACTTCCAGTAAGTTTATTTTACAATGCTTGTTCCACCGACAGTCTTGAATAAAACAACTAAAAAAAATATATATCTTATTCTTGAAAAAAAAATGAAGAAAGACAAATAATAATTGCAAAAAGACCCACAAACTATAAAACAAAAATAATAATATAATAAAATAACAAAAAAAAAAAAAAAAACTAATAGCAAAATAGGATCAATATAAAATGAGAACAAATTCAATACTACTGTTCTTTATTCATCTTTATATTACCTTGGCATTGTTGATTGATGTTCACATTGTTTTTTATCTATATCCATTCTAAGTAATCGCTTGTCCATAGAATCATTCAAGAATAATACATATACATTTAGTATTTATAAATTATGATTATTCGAAATAAAATTAGACCTTTGAAATGGAAATATAAATGAACATCAATTAAAATTGCAAAAAATGTTGGATTAATACTAAAAATATTCTTACGACTTTTTCTTAAAATAAATAGTTCGTTTTTGTTTTTAGGAGTGTTAGTCATATTATTCTTGGTCGTGCCTACACCTCGTGAACGTCTACACGTTTTTCATTGTTACACTAGATGAAATAAATTTATATTTGTTTTTTTTTTTATAAAGTTTTCAAAGTTCATTAATTACTAGTATTAATTATTTTTACTAGATTTTTTAATATATATGTATGAACATATATCTTTTGATCTAATTGTCTTAGTAATTAAATTTTGACCTACCGATCTCTACTGAAAGTTATTTAGAAGACTGTTTAGAGTAAATTTAATCAATCGTGTTCATAATTAAATATTTATTTCTACTCAAACGCTTTGATATTCTTTAATCAAATTTTATTAAAATTCTACCTATAGTTTTTTCAATATATGTAGTTTAATGTTAAAAAAATTTTCTTATCTTAATTTTTTATGTTTTCAAATAGGCATTAAACTGATATTTTTCAAAAATAAAAAATCAATTGATTTACAATCGACTAATGAATAAATTCTCAATTTAAATTGTTTGGAACAAAAATATATTAGGTAAACTTTTTATTTTGCATACGAAAAATAAATTTTGAAATTATTTTCTAATGATTAATCGACACTACCGATATTTTTTGTATCAATTTTAAGGTAGTTAAGAATGTAATAAAATTTATTTTATTAGTAAAGTGTAGTAAGACAATAATCACATTAAATTTTTGATTATTTATTCATTAAATTTCAATGCAAAGGCTTTAAAAGCCAAATGGCAAGAAGATACATTACATAGATACAAGATTAGATATTTATATATCAGTAATATTATTATTACTGTACAGAAAATATTTCTTATTAATAATTAAAAATATTTAAACACAGCAATTTCTCGTTTTCTCAATAACTATACAAAGAACAAGTAAAAAATATTGAACTTTTAAAGTTTTTGCGTTTTACATTGAGTCTTATCAGACGATAAATTTACATTTTTATAACAGAATTTATTTTATTTTATTTTACAAACAGTACCATTAGATTTCAATAAAAATTGAGGCAATAAGAGAAAATAACATATTTAACATTTTGCATATTTGAAAAAGAAGATTCAGAGAAAGTGATAGTAATAATTAATAAAAAATTATTTCTGCATTTTTTCTCTAGCGCAAAATTGCATAGGTAAATTTATAACACCAAAAAACAGTAGCTTGATTTTATAATAAAATTCTTAAACCACCCGAGTCAGAATAATGAACCTATATGAGCCTACATGAATCTACATGAGCCTACAGGATAATTTTCGATTGTTTTGATCGATATTATCCAATTTATAAATTGAATTTTTAAGTTTTTTTGTCAATAATTTTTTAGTTACTATTTAAATTCATTTGTTTTGTACTATTAAATATTGGTATGAGTATATTCTGTGAAGTTATATTGATCAATCAAAACAATTAAAGATAAAAATATCGATTAAAACAATTAAAAATTGTCCTGTAGGCTCATGTATAGGTTCATGTAGACTTATGTAGGTTCATTATTCTGACTCGGGCAAGAAAACAATTTTGAATAGTTTCATTGTCTTGAATCAAGATGAAAAATTCTTCATCAAACAAAATTTATAATACTTAATTAAATAAATTAAGATAAATTTCTCAGTTTTAAGAATTTTTCTCCTTAAATCAAGACGATGAAGCTTTTCAAAATGATTTTCTTAGTTCAAGAATTTTTCTCTTGAATTAAGTTGATTTTTTTTTTTTCATTATACATAAATCAAACGAGACTTTATATTTGACATTTGACTCTTCAGTATCTGCAGTACTACCTTGAAAAAACTAATAAAAATTTTCAGTTAAAATAAATTATTCCAGTTGCTATGAGTTATGTTAACTGAAATAGTAAAAACTTCTAAATAATTTTTAATGAAATATTTTGGTTGAGATAAAATTGGTATGCCAACATTTAATTCCAAAAACAATTATTATTATTATTATAAATATTAACATTAATTAATAATTACCATTTACATATTATAGTATTTTTCTAACTATTGTTGATAGTACTTTTGTTGTTTTGTTTCTTGTTACTCTTGCAGACACTCTTCACCTATTACTCTTCATTACACTTAACACTGAATTTAAATGTTGCTAGTTGTTTATTTTTACATTCTTAAAATGCACACTCTCGTGGATTATACATGTCAACGAGGATTCCTTTTTAGTACTTATACGCTTGAATAAGTCACAATCCAAAGAGTACATTTGCCCGGAAAACAGACGCTCATTATGTGCACATGAACGACGGCATCGCGTGTTCTGGGGATTCCCTAAAGAGCAAATGAAAGAGAGAGAGAAAGAGTAAGATGGTAAGAGGATGATTGCAAGGGTGAGAGGGTGAATGTGGGTGAGTGCCGCGCATAGTCTAACCTCCTGACCCCACTATTCCCTTAGTCTCTTATTATACCGCAATCAAGCATTTCGATTGGCTATATGCACAGAAATAACCGCAAGAATTCGACGCATTTATAATTAACTTATTTTTATTCACAAGTTTCCGTTCTGATTTCCAGCCAAGTGTCAAAATATTATTTGATAACTAAATATCTTCGCAATAGCAATGAGACAATGTTATATGTTTGGAATTTAGAAAGTCAGGGTTCGATTCCCGGCAGTGATACATTAGGAAAATTGCAGCAAGAATAGATTTTCTACAATGTTTATATTATTTGAAAAATAAATATAGTATTAAATTTTAATAAAAATAAATTTGTATTTTTCTGGATAAATTTATAAATTTTATTGACTTTAAATAAATTATTTATAAAATTTTTTTAAACCAATAAAAATTGAATGATATTTTGATACAATTATAGATGCTGTTAAAAAAAATGCGTCATATTTTTGATAAATTTCTGCCTGCACAATAACCATGATTTTGTAAATAAAATAATTTATATATTTTTAATAAAATGTAAATGAATTGGAAGTAGTGAAAAAGGGTGCAAAAGAATACTAAGTAAAAGGTAAAAAATTTGCCAAAATCGAAATCGGTGCCAGCTGCGAATTTTGATTGCAGCAAAGCAAGTGACCGCGAAGCTACAATCCGCCAAGTCAACTGAGGATGAAAATAATACCGAAGGTAAGACGAAAGTGACGTTACGAACGGGTGCTACGCAAACCAAGCCTTTTATTATTATTATTATAATTATTATTATTACTTCTATTATATTTATATGTAAATTATTATTTCATTTATTTACTTACTATTATTTTCCACACACTGTAATTGAACTCTTATCTAATTCTATCTCTAATCTTAAATCTATTACGTGTTGATACGAACGTAAGAAAATGAGTCGTAAGAAATAAACAAAAATACACGCTTATGTCCTGCTTGCTTTTTTTATTTAATTATGACAATGATTATGATTAATTAGCTGTTTATGTTTGTTTACATTGATGGAAGAATTTATTTGAGAGTGAGAAATTAAATTTTTCAGAATTTTTTAGAATGAATAATAAGTATTTGTATTGAATTTTCATCAAATTTATCTGAAGTTTTTTATCGAAATGAAAATGACTTTATTGTTAGAAAAAAATTTTTTCTTATTTGCTTAAATGAAAGTAGGAACAAAATTTAGTTGATTCAAGAAAAATACTATCTTCAAAATTCACTTTTGTTTTAAAATATTCAGTTTGAATTAGTTTAAAAAATTCACAAATCAAATCAAGAAAATAAAACTCAAGAATAGAGAAGAAAAGTTTGCCATTCAATCATATTTATTAATTCAAGGAAATACTTTATTTTATTATCAAAAATAAGTCTAAAATATACTCCAGAATAGATGATGAAATATTTTTTTTTTGCAATTTTGAATGAAGAATTTGAGAAATAAACCTTTTAGATGAAGAGTTTGATTACACCTCATGAAGATAACATAGTTTTAAGCTGGAGATGTAGAATTTAACTAAAAAAAGGCCATTTGGCAGCCGAAATGGAAGTAGATTTCATGATGAATAATAAAAATACTACTAGGGTTGCATACGAAAAAAAAAAAATAAATTTCTGTTCGATTAAACAACAATGACGTCAAAACGAATGCAAAAGTAAAATTTCATTAAATCTGTTTGAGAAAGCAGGTGATTTTTGGCCTAGACTGATAATGAGGAACACAAATTAAAGCTTATTTAATAAGCTTTCAGATGCCATTCATAGAATTTTGATGATATCGCGTTCAATTGTAATTGCACGAAAATACGGTAAAGTGAAAATTTTTGCGATTTTTGAAAATTTTTGAATTGCTATTATTCCTAAACTATTTAATTTGGAGAAATAAATAAGTACAAAAATTGAAGCTTATTAAATAAACTTTCAAATGCAATTTACAGAAATCCGATAGGATGTCGCGTTCTATTGTTATTGCATGGAAATAAGGTAAAAGTGAAAATTTTTTGCGATTTTTGAAAATTTTTAAATTGCTCTCATTTCTAAACTAATCGACAGATTTGGCTCATCTTAGAACTTAACCTCGGAAATCGTCCTAAGAATAAGTATGTTACGTTTTATTGAGATCCATATAGAATTACGGAAGTAAGAGAAGAAACAATGCCGATTATATCGTATATATATATAAACTTTTGAACCATATGCATTTTCTGAATCCGCTTGACGAGCTGAGTCGAAATATAGAAAAATTTTTCAAAAGTTCCGTCATGAGGACCAATGCAATAGTTAGATTTCTATGAAATCTACTAAAAAACGAGTTCCTAGACAAGAAATTCTTGAATAAAGACATCCGATTTTCTTTAAAATAATTTTCTTGGATCAATAAGTTTTTTTCAGTCAAGTAAGTCACTTTGAATGAAAAAAAAAACATAAATGATTTAAATATTTACCTATTCAAAAAAAATTCTTCTGTCAATGTAGCCTGATAATTTAAAATTGCATAAAAGGTCGCAAGTGCATTGACCGGTAATTGTTTTTTGCTCGACTGGTATCCCCGAAAAAAGTTTGTTCCCAGTAAAAGTGCTAAAATTTTATTATCCTACATTCGTTATCTCTAACGACATAATTTAGAAAAGCAAAAATCGCGTGCTGAATCTCTGGTGTTGCGTGACTGATGTATGTTATAGAGTATAGAGAAACCGTGAATTCCAAGTCACTAAAGTCGCATGTTTGGCGCACTACTGTTTAGTTTAAACTATGACTTTTCGACGAATCGATAGCTGCATTATATCATGTGATACATATAACCCGGTCTAATAAAAATAACAAGAATAGTACATATTGCATATAGGAAGTTGGATGATGAACCTCCCACTACTACCCGCCAACCTTCACCCGCTACCCGTTCCCTAGAGCTTCTCTAAATTCAGAATAACCAAAAACAGGAACAATATAAAAATAAAAACAATGCACTAAAATATAAATAAAAGATTGGAAGAACTTTAATAAAAGATAGCAAGGAAAAAATTTTTCCACGCATCGAGACTTTTCTGAATAACTCGAGCTTTATTTTTTGTATAAATATTTTTTTTCAATCTTTTTTTTTTTTTTTTTTTTTTTTTTTTTCGAAAATAACTATTCGTGCACCTGCGACCCTAGGCGCAAGTTTTAAGGCTTGAGAGAGAGCTCGTGCATGCTGTTAATATATATATGCTAGATTATGTAGAGTAACATGCATAATAAAGTATTTTTTACTCATGGACTTATGACAAATTATGTTATGCTTCAATTTTGTAAGCTGCATTAGTCCAAACAAGTTTCGTGTTTTTAAATTGAGTATAAATAACTTTTATGCATTGCATTCTTGCATAGCGAATTAAAATTCATAATTAGGCTTCTGTTCGTATAGCATTGCTTCAGCTAAAAGGGTGTAGAATATTTATCGACCCTTTTGGGTTCTCAGGCAAAAAGGCGTATTAATACACTTTCCCAATCGATTGATAGGCTCGTTATCGAGCTAAAAATACAAAATTTGCTGAAAGGGTGAGGTTAATTATGTACTTTTTAGAATTGAAAGAGTTCGAAAGAAATATGACTGATTTCTATCTATATTCGCTAAAATAGATTAGGTTATTTTTAAAAAGTATATTTAGATCAATTTTTCATTTTTTAACTCAACTTTGAAATTCAAATTTATTTTTTGGGTAAAATTAAAAAAATACAGAAAGTCATTCTTTTGTACAAATTTATTGAAATGAATAATTTAATTTACTTTCATGATAAAAGAATGTCAAAATTTGCCTTAATTACAACAGAGAAATTTATACTTTAATTTTAGTTTTAGAGAGTAAAAATAAAGTTGTTTGAATTGAATAAAATTCAATTCAAATAATTCTTCAGATAAGAAAAGAATTATTATACTAAATTTAGCAAATATCTAATAATTTTTTAGATTTTTATAAAAATTAAATTATAATGAAAAAAATTAAGCGAAAAAATTCCACATGTATAAATTTTTGAAAATTATGTGCGAATTTTTAAAAATATTTTTTTTATAAGAATTATTAGAAGTCTGCTAATTTCCATAAATAATTATTTAGAACAATTTTTTTGTGTCTCAAGAAAATTTTCTTTATAAAAGTATTTTTTTTAACGTAAAAAAATTACATTGTTAGAAAAATAAACTTGATTGAAAAAAAGAAGTCTTTACTGTATTTAAAACTTTTTTCTTTGAATAAAGCTTTTATTTTCTAACAATGTACAAAAAAATCAATTGTCAACTTCATTGTATTTCTCTTATTTCATACAAAATTTTAATTTGGAGCAAAAATTACAAAAATTTACAAATGTGAAAAAACTTAAAATTAAAATATAATTTTCCAGCAAAAAATTTAACACCGTGGATCGTTTTAACTTAAGCACTATTTTCTCACAAAATTTATTTTACAACCTATTATGTAATTTTTCACCAACTTTTCACGCGCTTACAATTTCTACAAAGGTTTTAAAATAACAAAAAAATTTGGTATCCACCCTTTTGGCACTTTGCCTATCTCTTTGCTGTAATACGCCCTTTGGCTTTAAGAATCCAAAGTAATATTTTTTTTTTTTTTTTTTTAAATAGTAGAGGCAATCTATTATTTGAAATAGTAATTTACGAGTATATAGCCAAGTTCGAGGTCAAGTTGATGCTATCGATCGCTCATGTCTTGTGTTACAAACATCAAAATCGCAATATTAATAAAAACAATAACAACAATTTAACATGAAATTATAAGTTATAATTATTGTTATTGTTACCATTGTGATTCTATCGAACAATAAACTGGATCGCGTTGTGCAACGGTGGATAATTATTCAATAAATTAGTGTATTGTCTGTGAAATAATGAATTTTGAAGAGCTGGTAGCTTTTGAGCGAGAGTTAAATTAATTAATAAATATTGAACCATAATGTATCACAAAGGCTAGCTGGGTCTCGAATGTTTGCGTTCGCGTTCGCGTTAGTGAGACATGAGGGATCGAGCTGGTCGTGCACGAGACGAAAAGCGGTCGAGGGTCATCAGATCGAGTTAGGAGTAAATAATAATAACGGTGCAAGTTGAATCATTAAATAGCGAGCTTTTAAATCCGTTCCCTGTTCTAATCCCGTGTAAATTTTCCTTGCTGAATAGTAAGCATTTAATGTTCTCTCGAGCATTGACATTCATGATGAATACATATTGTGTCCAGAACGCTCTCAAAGTTACATGTGTATTGTATATACAAATATATACACCTAGCTGTGTTGAGTGCTTAGGGAGAAGCGGCTATACTATTTACGATGAATTGCTTGAATTTACAGGACCAACATTGGAACCTCCATTGCCGAGACGAAAGAAGTGCCCGGAGCTTGCTTACAGACATCATGAATTCATCACTGCCGCTGACGCTGGTGGAATTGATGCTGTGGACACCAATGTCGTTGCTGATAAAGTTCGGGTAACATTTTCATCATTTATTGAACGCCTTCGACCCATTTTCTGATCCAATGGTTGATTTTGTTTTTTATTTAGTTATTTTGTTACAGTAATGATTGAAATATATATGAATTTATAAAATTTTTAATGTTCTTAAATATTGATTGAAAAAATAAAAATTATCGAATCAATTTGGACGAAAAAATTTGAACCAAGATTATTTTTAAAAATTTGATCATCTTGTATTTTTGTTTATTTTATTTTACTTTTGGTATACATTATATAGAAGTGTATAACACCTGTACATATACATTAGAAAAATATAAAAATATTTAATAGGATATACATCAAGTTAAATAATAATTAGCTAATGCAATGGACAAAGTCTAACATTTTCCTAAGACTAATTATACGATCATTTGCAATATAGTACAATATCTTAATTTATCGTTCAATAGATCTAATCCACTTCCCAAAATTCTTGCTTAATAATCTCTTTTCACTATCAAGAGCTTTTAGATTATTGGGAAGTAGATTGAAATATTTTATGGCCACAAAAAACGCATTTTTGGTACTTGAAGTTTTCTTAATTTTTGGTAAAGTTATCTGCCTTTAATATTGAGTAATATTTATTCGTTTAAAAAGCTTTTTACTTGATTGAAGATAATAAATTTTTTTTAGATTATTTTCGTTATTAAAATTTTTTTAAAATCAAGTTTAATTTTGGTAATTTTAAAGTATCATGGTCTGAAATAATATTTCAGCTCATAGAAATCGTATTTAGATCTTTTTAACAATCATATATTTTTTTTTAAATAGTTAGTTTTTCGATTAAAAAAATTTTAAAAAATTGAGATTTTTGAGGATATTTTTTTTTTTTTTTTTTTTTTTTTTTTTGAAACGTAGGATACATAAAAAATACTAGAATTTGCTAAAATCATAAGGACATTATTTATTGACTATATTTTCGGTTCACATATAATATTTTTGACACTAAAAATATTGAAAACTACATGAAAAATTTATTTTCATGATTTTTATGGCAAATTTACCGTGTAATAGATTAAAATTAGGGAGACAATGAAATTAAACAAGCACAAAATATTTTAATCAGTGCAGTCAAATTATAGTTATTGATTTTGTGTATGACAAACATTATGCTGAATCATAACATTTCTATAATGCAATTGTATCGTTGTAAATTTACAAGATAAGCTTAAATAACTAACTGTTTGTGTTTGTAAAACATAGATTCAATTAACTTGTATAGTTATGCTAAATATTAGTAAATTGTTTGCATTAGTAAAACTAACTTCTTGTAAACCCGATTTCAGCACTTTACAATGAAACTTTGATACAATTAAAATTGCTCATATTTTATGAAAATTTGTCAATGTTATTGTTTGAAAATGATAGATTTTCCAATTTCATTATTTTAACAAACAATTTTAATATTAGTTATTGAATTTTTAGTAACAGATGCATTTAATAAATGCAGTAAATTTTTTTTTTGTAAAAATTAAAAAGAAATTTTAACAGTAAACGAAACAGATTTCCTTTCTGAATCGTGGTTATATCTATTCATTACGAGTTTAAAGTGACTCTACTAACCGGAATAAATTATTTAAGCTATATTATGGGAATTTCCTGAAGGCTCTGACCTGGTTAATCATATAAATGTCCAATTTAGAAGATTAAACGCTACCTTTTAGTAAGGACGATTCAAAGCTATACAATGTTTAACTTTTGTATCAAGTAACATTCAGGGAATTTATATTGGAATATTTAAAAGTATTTAAATTTTATCATTTTCTTTTAATGGTCTTATTTGAAAATTTTGACATGAACTTTAAAAATACAAGTGAATTGTAATTGTTAAAAATCGCTGTTTCTATCGTGAGAAACTTTTAAAAGTACACTAGGGTATTTTGATACTATTTTAAACAGTAATTTTCATTTTATATTTTTCTATAAATCGTTTTTGTAATTTTCAGTTTACTCCTCTAAAATAAAATAAAATTTTTTTATTTAATAATAATAATAACAATCAATATATAAAAAAAAAATTTTTAAATGGATAATTAAATCAAAACTAAAACTAACACAATGAAACCCAATATCAAAAGGTTAATTTGTTAATATTAAAAGCACTCGGCTGTATCAGATTAAATCCGCTTGCAGTTAGTTTTTGAATAGTTAAATACCGTACAACCTTTACTCCATTACAGTATTATTATCATAAGTTACTGTAAAACTGCAGTCGGAGTTAAAACCTCCCCTTTTCTAACTACCCTTTCGTGATTGGTAGGTTAGGTAGATGGCTCACATGATACTGAAATCGAATATAATTTAAATAATTTAAATTACAAACATCATTTATAGCTTAAACTCTGGTAAATTGTCGACTCGTGCAGTAAATATTGAAAATAACTTACGTCAATTCTGGATTTACATTTTTTCAATTTATCAAATGGATTTTTAAGTACTTAGTCGTTATCGGATAAATTATATCAAAGAAATGAATCTTGTAATTAAAAGTGCGTTTAATTACGTAAAAACCAACTGTGGATTTTTATTAATATTATTTGTAATTAAAACAACTCATTAACATGATTAATTAAATTTTTTTAATTATAATATTATATTAAAATAATTCTATCTTTTAAAAATGTAAGTAATTAAAAATTTTTAATCAATTAAGAAATTATTATATTATACTTTTAAATTATAGTTATCACTTGTTTGAATTTTCTTTACCGAAGAATAAAAAAAACTCAAGTACTCGCCGGTTCCTTATTGATATTATCACTCAATTATGCAAATATTGATCAATAGAATCTTAACTAGTTTATCGGATAGAAACTATAATCCCCTGGGCGGAAAGAACGACAATAAAAAATAGTCAAATATAAAATGTTTTATAAGTATTAAAAAATTTAATTGCAAAATAAAATAGAAATAAGGAAATAAAATAATTAACAAAAAAAAGAAAAAAAAACAGAAATTGTCCAATCAATTGAAAATGCCTGGAAGCAAACTCTTTTATCTCTCTTTGGTGAAATGTTTCTATCCAATATACACAATACAAGTCTGCTGAAGCGTCATTTTGACATAAAACTATCAGCAACTCCTCTGACCCTATCGACACATTTAAAAAGTGTCCTTTTGTTCTTTTTCTTTTCCAACTTCAGCGTTTTTTCTCAATCAATTTATCTATGTATATATCTATATCTTGATACTTATTCTTATAATATACTTTTATAAAAACCAGGAGGTGACAGGAAATACAGCGCTACCAGCGAGCCAGCTGAGCAAGGCGATTTCACGGATAAGTACAGAGTATCGATTGCAGTTCGCTTGGCCAAGGCGAGCCCAGCTCACAAATGGCGATGCCGTTTCCCAGCTACCAGCTGCTGGTGGTGCTGGTGGTAATGCCGGTGGACCACCAAGAAAATCACTGAGCATGGGTGCTTTGAAACAAGGAATTCCTTCCTCAGGACCTGCTCCGGTTCACATGAAAAAAAGACCCGGAGATTTTGATCACAAACGTGATGGTAATTTAAGTTACATTCTCCTCTTGAATTGGTGGAAATTTTTTTTTTTATCTGTTTTAAGGTAGTTCGGTCATAAATGCAAAATTTTAAGAAGTTTTCAAAATTTTAAATATGGGTAATAGAATACGCATTACATGTGATGCTGTTGAAATTTGAAATCAATTGACCATACCAGAAATGAGATGATTGTAATTAAAAATGACATTTTAGTACAGACAGTACTGGTGGAGAGAAAACTTATACCTGTTAGAATAACATACTTAAAATAATTCAAAGAAATTTTGAAAATTTTGACCATGTAGTTTTTTATAAATTGTTAATAAACTGGCTAGTTAAACAAAAATAACCATTAGTAAAAGCGAATAAGAGAGAACTCGTGAGAAAAGCAGTACTAGCGAGTGAAAAGGAAAGAAATAGCACAAACTATATGTCCCGAGTGAACTACCTTAAGTCGCATAAACTACTAATATAAGGTCATGAGCGACTACTGCAAGGAGTAAACTTTTTGTGGTTAGACTCGTTTTATTTCGGCTGAGCAGAATAATACACTTAAATATTGAAAAATATTCATTGATGTACGCCGAACTCGAACTCGGTCCAATGCTTTGGTAAACAAGAGCCGGATCCGATAGGCTACTGCCCGCTCTGATGGAAATTTTTTATTCTTGTTTTTCCGAGTGATTTTCTGAAAATTTTATTAGAGTGTAAATTTAGATAAAAATATAGCTTTGTGATAATTTTACAATATTTTAATAAAAAATACACTGAAAAAAAACTATTTGATTCAAGAAAAATACTTTCTTCAAAATTTAGTCTTGTTTTGAAATATTCAGTTTAAAATAATTTAAGAAATTCACGAATCAAAGCAATTAAACTTGATAATTGAGAGAAAAAGTTTTTCATTCAACAATTTTATGAATTCAATTAAACACTTTACTATGTTTTGGATTAAGAAAATTTAAAAGCTACAACTTTATTACGATTTTGTTTCGAAGTTAATAAAAAGATCACTAAAAAATATTTTTTGTTAAGAGAACATAAGACAAGTTGTATTAGCCAATTATTATGTTAGAGTAGAGATAATAAATCATATGTTATGATAACAACCACAGGTAATAATAAATAATTTACGTTTTATCAACAAAACAGTTTAGTTGACTGAACGAATTAGTTTGTTGAAGCAACAATTGTTTCGTCGAAATAACAAATATTTTTGTTGGCTTAACAACTTCTGATATTGAAATTTTGATATTGAAGTAGATAAATTATTTTGTTAAAATAATTCATAGTAACGGCAACAAATTAATTTTATTATTGCAATGAAATTGATTTTCTTCAGACAACAAATCAATTCTGTTATAGCGATAAAATCAGTAAAGTAATGATAACGAAATAAATTTTGTTGTGATTGATTTAGCAGTATTATAAACTAATTTGTTATTGCAAATCGGCTCACTTTTTTAACATAATTAATCAATTTATTGTCATGATGTCATGAACTTCTTTTTATGAGTGTAAAAAAAAATAAAACTAATTAACTTAAAAATTAATAATTAGGGAATTAAATATCCTATTTTTGAAAAATTATTTATTAGTCATTAGACAAAAATAGTAAAATTTTTTAAAAACGAGTAATTGATGGCAATATTAATAACAAGAATACTATTGCTGTCCAACATTACTTCAAAATAATTTTTATAGAATATTTTTCTTGAATCAAGTAGTTTTTTTGAGTATATTTATATGAAAGAAAATACAACATTCTCAAAACTTCTTAAAAAATTACTATTTGCCTTATTTCAGACAATTTATTCTGATAAATCAGTAGAAAGTTGAATAATTCTGGGCAAAAAAAAGCTCTACCTAAATTAATCTTAGTAACTTCCTTAGTAAAAAAAGCCTCCGACAAAGTTATAAATAAGATAATCCTAAAAAAAACCCCAACCATAAATATGCGTCTTTATTTATTCCGCAATAAATATAATAAATTCAAGTTTTTTTTGGCGAGAGATTTTTTTTCTAGGATTCTATTATCTGGAATTTTATTACTGGGGTTACAGCACCTAAACTCAAATAGAATTATTGGGAAAAAAAATCATTGACAAAACCAGGAGTCTTGCAATGAAGTCGTGATATTTATCACAAGTTTGCTGATGATCTGAGATTTTTTACGTTAGGGATGCACCTGCACTTATTTTATTTAGCTTAACGGTATAACTAATAAATAATGTATAAGGCTTCTCAATTTGTCAATGCTCGTCACTTACACGTGTCGAATCCCTACAATTGGATTAGTATTCATAGCCAGTAGATACTAATATCGATTTTTATTTTACTACAGGAGTACAACCATCTGAGCTGGAACCACTGGTGGGTAATAATACTGATAATATTGACGGAGTTGTTCTTGAAGCTGAAGAACGTGATGAGGATCTTGCTGACCTCAAAGTTGCCTTCAGGTCAGTGGCCCCATTTTTTTATTTACTATTTTATTCAATTTTTAAAGACTCAGACTACCAACTATTTTTAAATCATCCATCGTTCATCGATTTATCTTTTTTTATAAAAACCTTTCAGGAGTTACTCAGCGGTCACTAATCACAATAACCGTAATTTAATTATTAACTCTTTTTTTTTAGTAATAACATTAGCATTAGTATTAATTTTATATAAAAAATAAAGGCAACTACGACAGGGTGTGTTTAATTATCGTTATTTCAAAGTAGATTACTTTTTTATTGATTTGTCATTTACAGACCAAGAAAGTATGCTGGTAAAGGCGTGCGTATTATCGACGACAATATCGTTCAAGAAAATAAAATAACCCAGAGTAATAAACCGTATATGGATAATTACTTGATTAATGAAATAATTGAACTTAGACGGCTTGCCGATGAGTACAAGGTAATTTGTGCCGTGCTGTTTAGTTTTATTTTCAAATTTCGCGCCTCATAACTCGCCAGTGCCATTTTATTATTTCACAACATAAAATGCATTATACTCAAAATTAAATTTCAAATTTACATTATCAAGAATAAAAAACTTGTTTTAACAATTATAAATATGAAATTAAATAATTTGTTTTTTTTTTAATTAATTTTTATTTAGAGTCGGTTTTAACTGCTATGGTCATATATTCGACTTTAACTGTTGGGACTCTAACGTCACCCGTTTTAAATAATTTATTTAATAATTTACTTAATTAAGGGATCATTCTGGTTCCAGCGCTTAAAAAAAAAAAAAAAAAAAACCAATATTCATGATTTTACTACACAGAAACTATTATAGATATTAACGTAAAATTTATTCAGCTCAACAAATACACTCTTGAATAACACAAAAAATATCTAAATTTATTTTTTCTATGAATAAACAAGAGGTAAACGGAACTCCTCCAAAAGCTGGTATGTCGTTAACGTATATGATAACTTAAAAACAGCGAAAGTAAAAAAAAAAATCTAAAAACTAAGGCTTTTTCACAGTTTTTAGTCGTAAAAAAATAGTAAAAATCAAAATTTTAATTTAATTGTAAATGATTCAATAGCTACTACTATGCAGAGTCCCTTCAGCTTTTTCAAAAATTTGATTTTCTTCCATTTAAACATCTACATAAACTTCGCATGTACCTTCGAAAAACGTAAAAAAAAAATTTTTTTTGAAAGTTACAAACCAAAATGACCCCTTAAGTTATATTGTAAAAAGATTCTTTTTTAACTTTATATTCTCGTGTAAAAAAAATCGTCTCAAAGGAGTCTTAAAAAAGTAGTTTATTTAAGATCTTAAACGTGATACAAACCAAAACTATTTTAAGACTCTTTTAAGACGCCAAAATAAAATTCCGAGAGCAGATTTTTGAAATTTGTTATGAAAATTAATTTTTAGACGATTTTGCGAGTTTTTAACCGCAACATTTTTGAGTACGCTCTTTTTCAATTGAATTTTAAAATTGTTGAAAAATTATTATCCGACAATTTTAAGACTTATTCAAGACGCTTCGTTTTAATCCTTCGGGGCTCTGTCGCTGTGAGCTCATCTTAAAATAGTCTTTAAAATTTTTTTTAAGACTATTTTAAGATCATTTTAATACTATTCAAAGACGCTCTATAATAATTTTCCGAAGCTTTGCCGCTGTTCTTCTTTCTATTTTTTAATAAATGAGCGTATGAGGTGTGTACTTTTGAATTTTCTGAATTTTTTTTTAATATATACTTTTACCTTTTACGTTATTATCAAAATATTAATTATCTATTATTATTATTTTTTAACGCTTATTAATTATCTAAGCACCGTGATTGGGGCAGCGTTTTGGCATCCGAAGAGGAAGCATCATTATGGAAACGTGTGTCAAATAATCACTCTCTCAACGCACTGTCCCTCGCCAGGCCAGTACTAATAAATTCTCGATGTTTACATTTATAATTATTAGATTATTACTGTTATTATTATTTTAGTTTATTTACTTTTTTTATGACTATACAACTTGTTTGTTTAAAACCATTTATTATTCAAGTTACACATTGTTTAATCATGTTTGTTTACACATTTTTTAGCACTAGCTGTTAATCGAGTGATGCCATGATGATAAAGTTTTATAGTACCAACTTTTATTTGATGTCTATAAAAAAAAAAATTAGGAAAACGGTTGACCCTAAAGGCCATCCCTGCAACTTCCCGCTACCTCCATACCTAAGTGCTCAACAATTCACTTATTTTTTAAGCTCTTCGAGCTCAAAAATATAATTTTCGTATAAGTTTGAGCTCTCCGAGCTCAAATAAATCGCTGTTCTGTGCTTTTGAGCTCTTCGAGCTCAAAAGGCTAATGGAAGTTTTATAGAACACTATTTTTTGAATTTTCAAACCGCAATAACTTTTGAATGAATTAACCGATTTTCTCGCGGTTTACGGCATTCAACGCAGTTTTTTGAGTTCTTTAAAAAACATTTAAACGTAAACTGGTCAAACTGAAAATTTCATAGAAATTCTGAAAAAAATATTTTTTTCGACAACGATATCTCACGAACAAATCAACCGATTTTGACCGGGCTGGTGGCAATCGACGTGGTTTTTTGAGGTTAAGAGCTGATTAGTTTTTGGAATTTCAAAAAAACGAATTTTTGGAAATTTTATTTTTGAGATTTCTCAAAATCGATCGACTCAAATTCTAAAAATTAGTATCAGAATTCTAGGGGCAAAGGAACTCTTCAGAACGCCGCTTATTTCGATCGAATCGGATGATCCGTTCAAAAGTTATGCGAGATTTACACACACACACACACACACACACACACACACACAGAGGTACGGTGACGTCACCGCGGAAATAGTCAGGAAAGCTTCCTAGGACCTCAAAACGTCGAGATCTGATGAAAAATCGATTTTCGAAAAACGGGGTGAAAACAATAACTTCCCGATTTTTGAAAATTTACAATTTTCTTAGCGGGAAGTTAAAAAAAAATCGCACGAACACTCATGGAAACCTGTCGTAGTTGTTCTTTCATCGTTATTTCAATTTTTATCGTTCACTGTTTGTTAATTTATTATTCTCATTGTGATTTTTATTGTTATTATTTTTATTATTATTTTGTTAAACTTTATTTAATTTTATAGGTCGGTTACTAAAGAAGAAAAGGAGAAAGAAAATACGAGAAAGGTAGCACCTAATATGCCACCAGCTGGAAGACCATCATCTGTACAAGCCAGACCAATTTATGAGATTCTGCAAGATGATTTGAAAGCTGTTGTTAGTATTCAAACTTCATTTTACACAATAATATATAAAACCGAAAGTAAATTCTTCTCAATGAAGATATTTATAGATGAATGAGTTATTATTAAAAGCTTTTAAATTTTTAAATAAATAAATAGCCTCGGGTTAAGTAAATATTTAATACGCTCAGCATCACGAGAAATATCTCAAGAAAATGTGAGCCGTAAACTTTATTCAAGTGAATAAATAATATTTCAATTATTTTAGGATACTGAGAAAGCTATTGCACGTGCTAGAAAAGAATTTTTGATTCGCCATCATTTGGATCGCACCACAGGAATATGTAAGATTACTTTTTTTATTAAATTACTAGTTGCTAGTAGCCAATCTCGCTGGCTGGTGCTTCTCTTCTTTTTATTGGAAATTTCTAATAATTGTTAATGGTCATTGCAAAAAATCCATACAAGTTTTTATTTTTTTATCTGTACCAGTTTTTATAATTTTTTTCTAACAAAGCAGTTTTACTAAAAGTTTATTTAAAACTAAAGTTATCTTTTTTTGGGTTAATTAAATATTTTAATAAAGTTATAGAAAAAATAGTTAATTTAATTGTATAAAATACTATAAGTAACTTAAAATCTTCTCTAAGTGGTGCTTTCTTGAATATTTAAGGGATATTAAAAGGTAGATGTAACGTTTTTATCATCCTCACGTTTGCTTCTAATTGACTTGTTTAAAATTTAACTAATTAGTTGGTAGTATAGAATTTCGGATATAAAATTATCTAACCATAAATTTCCAATAAAAAAATGAAATTTCTTCAATTAATTTCACAGTTTTTATAATGGAATAATTTTTATTTATTTTTAGAATTTATTGTCGAAATAAAATTAATGAATTGTCGAAATAAATTAGTGAAAATTAATTTCAGCGATAATTTATCTTTTTAAAAATAAATTTATCTACACTGAGGGAAAAAATTTCTTTTGAAAAAAATTAGCAATGTTGTAATAAGAAATAAATTTTTTGAAAATTTTCAACAATTTTATTTTTTAGCTAATTTAATAAAAATTTTTTTCACAGTAATTTTCTTGTTAAAAAAAGTTTTATAGATTTGGAAAAGAACAATTTTTTTTTCCAATTCAAAAAAACTTTTTTTCTACAAGAAAGTTACTGTGAAACAAATTTTGGTTTTTTCAGCTAAGAAATAAAATAATTAAAAATTTTCAACAAATTAATTTCTTATTATAAAAGTGGATATTTTTTTTTTAAATAAATTTTTTCTCTCAGTTCAAAGAAGAAAAAATGAAACTAAAGATCTTGAATGATACAAAATGTAATTAGTAACTTTAATCTCTCATAAAGATACTCAACTGTCTGAAATGTTCGTTAATGTTAATAATAAAGATAATTTGATAACTATCTCCATCTCTAAATATTTAAAATATAATTAGGTGATGGTGCATTACTGCCTTCTCCAACGCGAGAGAAGCTGGAGCCAGTAGTGCCACGACGTCGTGACGACTCTAAGGAATCTACTCATCGGGAAGAAATTCAACCACGAACCAAATCAAGTCCGAAGAACAGTCCTCGAACAGGACGTTCCCAGAGCATGGGTCCATTAAGCAGATCTCCAAAGCGACAGACACCTAGAACACCATCAGTTAGCAAAGACATAAAGGTAATCTTAATCTCATTAACCGAACAATGAATTTTGCAAACTTTTATCGTTAATACAAGTACAAATTGAGAGTGGCTTTAATGCTTACGTATTTTTTTTTACCAGGAAAAAGAAAAGGAGCATAAAGATAAAGAAGCGAGAGACAGAAGTGGCGAGCCAGAAAGGCATCCACGTCCGAGTAAGTAGTCCCTGACGTTTTAAGCTCTCCCAGGTGATTGGCTCACGTCAGTCTGCCTAATATATATAAAAAATAAATATATACATAGAATAGTACATATACGAGAACTTTTTGGTTCGTGTCTCGATCGATCGTCGCAAAGTCTCTCTACTCTCAATAAACTACCACCTCCACTCTTTATCAACTATATAAAATTCACCTTGGCTCCTTATATCAACCTATCACTTTATCCACCAACACCGACCACTAACACCACTCCACTAGCCACCATCCTCTTTAAATTATTACCAATTATTACAAACCACTATTTATGATCGTTAATATTCTTATTGCATTTTCGTGCACAGTTATAATTATCTCATCAGGTAGTTTATTACTATTATTATTATTATTATCGTATATAGAAGATTTAATTATATGATTGTAAATTGATTGATCGACTGCTCGTTTGCTCGTCCGAGTATGTCTTATTGTCGTTAGTTTATTAATTTATAAATCGGAAGTTTTATCAGTTGTTTAAATAATATTTGTCGCTCAACCCTCGTGGCTTCTTCAAATTTTAAAATGTAAAAAAAATTAATTTTTTATTCTTTTTTAACCCGTTCCTGCTTTTACGGTCATTTTTTTCTGCTAGTATAAATCTAATTCAAGTGGATGGTAATATTCCATCTTCACTAACAATTTGGGACAGATCGTCCCTGGAGAGTTAGGTCGATGGGTAACCATCGAACTTGAACACTAGTTAGCTGGTGAATGCTAGTATCTGTTCAACTTAATTTTTAAGTATTAACGATAGAAAGCCACTGAGAATGAAAAGCAACTTTTGAAAAAGTCCATGAAAAATTAACCAAGCCAGGAATCGAACCTGGATCTCCCCGATTACATGTCAGGATGCTTTTACCATTAAGTTACCGGGTCATTCTCCACTTACTTCTTCTCAGTATACTCTTAACTCTCAGTAGCTGTTAATACTTGACCGTAAAGGCAGGAACGGGTTAAAAAAGAATTATATTATCACGGTCGGAAAAATTAGTAGAAGTTAAAATTAATTTTTTATGTTTTATAATATCGATATTGCTTCTGTAATATCGCAGTAGTTTTACAATTATAAAATTTATTAAAAGCGACTTGATTAATTTTACAGTTATTAGATTTTTGTCACTTTTTAATAACTAAATAATTTAAATAAAAATATTTACATACATAATTTTAACTAATTATGTTTTAACTACTTACTATGGGAGGTTAATGTTTTTTTTTGGCATATTTATTACATTCCGCCCTTTTTATGATAACAATAAACCAATTTTAAATTACTGCGACATTACTTCATAATTTTGTAAAATTGTAATTTTATGAGTGTAAACTTAGTAATATATCAATTCGACTATAATAAATATACAAAATTAGTTTGATTAAACGATAAATCAAGCATGAAAACTGTTTGCCGACTAATTATTAAAATTTAATAGGCAGTACAATAATTACTGTACTGTTAAAAAATTAACTTGATTTAAAAAGATAAAATTCTTCAAACTAATATTTTTAGTTAAAAATTTTTTTTCTTAAATCAATTTAATTTTTTTAATCAATTTTCATAATTATTTTAAGAGCCACGAGGTGCCGTAAAATCTGCATGTCTGAAAATGTTAATTAAAAGTTTGATAAATAACTTTATGAAAAATAAAATTTAGCCGAGCGATAAATATTTTTATATTATAAAATGCATGGCCCTTGTTCAATCCACCCTCTACTCTAATTAAAATAAATAATTATTACCTAGACAGTACAATTTATCTAAAAAACTAAAACAAGACAGAATAAGTTTGAGGATAAAAAATAAACACGTAAGTCCAAACAATCGCACAGACTTTGATCGAGCGTGACACGTGATAAAAAATAGTGATTAAAAAAACGATTAGGCAACGCAGTAGCGGGTGTTTCAGCGGTCGGACGTGTCCGTTGGAGCATAAGAGAGTCGCCTAAGTCGTCCTCCTCTTCCTCAAAACCCCCTGTTGTTGTGTCGTCGGTGAAATCGTCTACTTTGAATGAGCAACCCATACCACCGTTACCACCGCCACCTGGCCCTGGGCCCACGCCGCTCCAAAGAAGACCCTCACCGAGGGTACAGCGCAAACGTACGTCTTATATTGTCCTCTCATGCATTACAACGTCTTTACTGCATTGACAATCAACTTACCTGATTGACATTATAATTGCTCAAATAGTTTATTATCATTCCCTTTTTATTATTATTCAATAAGTCTTACTCTTCTTACCCCCATTCGTCATTGAATGACTTCATCTCGTTGTCATGTAGTTTTTGAAACTTCTCTATCTCAGGTTCAATTTTATGTACACAAAAAAATATTTCTTTATCAAGATTAAATTTAACAATATTATTTTTTTCTTTTAATAATACACGTCATTTATTTGTTATAATGTTATAAATTAATTATATATTTGTGGTAATTAAAAATTTTATATTACTTGTCATATTTTTAATTAAATTATTAATTAAATATTTTTAAATATAATTTTTCTAATTTAAAAGTACCTGATGTATGTAAAATTTATTTTAGTTAGTTTTATTTAAAATTATATTGAAATTGACGGACATGAGATCATTTTTTCAGTTAGCTTATTTTAAAACAAGGTTCGAAAATTTCTTAAATTTTTTTAACTATAATTTAATATTTAAAAAAACGTATACTTTAAATTAATAAAAAATTCAATTTATACGTAGAAAATTTGTTTATGAAAAAAATTTTTATTTTTTAGTAAAAAATTGAAAAGTAAAAAATATCTAAGTGTATTAATTAATTGGTAAATATTAAAAATTTAATTAAAGAATAAAAATTTTAATTTATTGCTTATTTGAAGTATTAAGAAATACAAAATAATCAATATTCTTACCACAAGTAAATTATTTTTTTAACCCAACTTAATAGCTCAAATATTCAAAATTTTATTAAAAATAAATATTTAACTATGACAGCTTTGACTGAAACATTTTTTTTTTAATTGCAGAAATAAAAGTTTAAAGTTAATAATTATAAAACTACCCACAGTTCATTAGAACAAATAAATTTAATTGAATAGAGACACCGAGAAGTTTCAAATAGTTACTGTAGTAATTTTCATATGTCAAATTAGCACCGTATAAATATCAACAGCTCACTGTTTTTAAAAGCTCACATTTGTCCTTCATTTGAATAAACAAAATTAGTTGTTGTTATTATTATTATTATCGCGGCATTAATCACCTCATTTGCATTCCACGTCCCTCGCGTTCCGGCAAAGCACGGTTGGTTCGATGTTTAATTTAATTTACAATTCACTAATCACTTTTACCTGAAAAAAAATAATTAAGATTAATTGATTAATCTATCGTGATAAAATAAAAGGAAAATTTTATTTATACTAATGAAAACAATTATACTTAGACTAATATAATATAAATACTTAGATAAGTGCGTCAAGACCGGAACGAGAACGGATTACAACCATAATCATAATCATCTTAAATAATATGTGTTTTAGCCTTCCTCGCGACAACCGCTTCCCCTCGTCCTCTTCATCTAGCCGCGAAAACAAATTTACCACCAACAACAACAACTACAACTACCACAACAACAAATACAAAAGTAACCCTAAATAAGCTTCATCAAAGCGCGTACGAGCGCTCCGATGGCCGGTCAGGCATCAGATCAGCCTCAGCAGCAGCAACTTCCTCGGGCTCGAGGTCACTGGACCGGGTCACCAGTAATAACCGAAAAAATTTGAGCTTAAGCCATAGTCCAGCCTCAAGAGCCCGAGGATCCGCCAAAGCCAAGGCGACATCCGCGCCTACTGCTGATCACCCATCCAAATCATCCTCCACCACCACCGACAATCGAATTCAATCGTATCGAGCTAATGCAGCCCTGCAAGCTAGTAAGTAGCATGCCTGTGACTCCACCGTGTGTTTTACGTTACCTTCTCTTCCTTTTTCTTCATCCCGATAATTATCTATTGATTTTAAATTATTGTAGAATTTACATTTTTTTATTATTATTATTTCTTCTTATGATTTTATGTCTACGATTATCGAAAAATTTTACCCTCAATTATTATTATAATTTGATTTTCTTATGATTATCCCTTTTATTTGAGTTTAAATTGTATGAAAAAATCTTTAACTAAAGAAACTTTTAATGAGAAAAATAAATTGGTAAAGTTTTATTATTTCAAATTTACCGAATCAAAAATTAAATATTTCATATAGTTGATTTATAATGAACTTTATTTCTTACTCTATAAAATCTACAATAATTTAAAATCAAAGTGTGCTTTTAACTTGTCATTATTTATTTATAACAGAGATAAAAAAGCTTTCAATGTCTTTTTATGTTTTATTTTCATTTATTTTATTTTATTTTTCACACATAAAACTCCGCATAGGGAATATATATACCTAAAATTAATACCCCGGGCGAAAATAACTTACTCGATAACGATTATTTATTAAAAGTATCTTCATCATTCACTTTCGTAACAATTAATGAAATCTAAAAGGAAATTTTTTATTTTATGATTGGAAATTCATTTAGTTTAATTAAGCTTTCTTCGACTAAAATTTTATTATTATTTCTTCTTATCAAAGAAGTTATTAATGGATCTTTGAACAGAGCAATTACGTTGTATATTTTTTAATTAAAAGTTATTGACAGAAAAATTATAATAATTTCTATTTATAAATAATTAATAATAAATAAAACTTTTATTCTAATCAAAAAAAATTAATATTATATTTTGCGTCAAAAAATTTTGTGTTAAAAATTTTTGTGCTGAATATTTAACTCTTTTTCGTGTTACTTCTCTTTAATAAACACAAAAAAGTGTTAAATATTTAGCACAAACTTTTTTTATGCAACGCAAAATTTCTTCCGGGTAATTTTTCTAAACCTTTTTTCCTATATACATAATATATTCTTCACCACTATCATTATTAACCTTTTTACGCAAATTCATTTTTTCGTGTCAGTGTCACAAATTTATTTACTCGCACACGTGAAACCCATCACATCTAATCAGAATTCTATTTTTTCAAAACCCAGGATCATTAATCTCACCACCGCAGCTTCTTGACCTCTTTCTCCTGATCCCTTTCTTCTTCTCTATATCTCGGTCATATATGACTCCTTTGCTAATACTTTTTCTTCCTTTGTACTTTATAATCCAATAGAGTAGAATCCAATCCAATCCATTCGATTTGATTCTTTTTTTTTATCTCCTCTCTCTATCAATCTATTTGCTCGGTTAAGTTATCCAATCGATTAACAATATGCTCTCTCTTACTCTTACTCTGCGTCATTATTTTTTAAGTCCGTCTTCACTGTTATACATATATTTATATATATTGTTGTATACTATTAATACATCCTTGACTGTTATATTATATATGTTGTATTGTTGTACTGTTGTGTGTGGATTTAATATAACTTGATGTTGATATGTTATGCAATGTGTTACGTAAATGTGCTACACTTGTTTACCCTAAAATAATTGTTTAATCGCACGATATATGATCCACTGAAAACAATTTTAATGAACAATCTGATATTGTCTGATTTTGTTTCAATAATAATTATTGTTATAATTGTTACTATTAAAATAAATAGTAATACATAATTGTTTATTTATGTGCTAATGAATGTTTACTTTAACAGTAGATAAGCTCAATATTTGTGAGGAAATCTGCAAATCCTTGAATCCTTGATATTAAAAGCTTATTACATCCATGCTACCGTCCTCGACGTTGACTTAATTTATATTTATTTTTTTTATTTATCGTCTTGGATTATTTTATGCTGTAAATTTAAATTATAAACCGTATAAATTTTTTAAATCCGCTGCACGGCTTTTTGGCTCGTTGTGTAATTATCATCTTTAGTTTTATTTTACCAGTAATTTTTTTTAAATTGTGAAAATTACAGAAATTAATTATACCAGAATTTTTATTCATTGTCAACAGCAGAAACGTTTTACTATTTTTTGCATGAATAGTAAGGAACGTGTTTTAATTATTAAATAATTTTATGAAATTTAAAATTTATATAGTAATTTCAGATTAAATACAGTAGATACATAAATTTATAGCGATTTTAGTTGGATGTAAAGATTTAGGTATCCAAAGGACCAGAGTTCGATTCCCAATAGTAGTAAAAATGAACTGAAAGAAAAAAATTTACATAAGTGTCTTGTTATCGTGATTTTATTTTGCTTATTTATTCAAATTTCAAGGGGAACTTTTTAGTTTATTTTGGATACAAAAATTTTTTATTTCGAATTAAATTTTAGTGTAGGTTAATTTATAGATATTGACGTTAAAAAGTAAGTTTAAATTAAATAATAGTATAAATTGTTAGTGAAATATTTGAAAAATTTTTATTTATTTTATTTCGTGTATGAAACAAAATTTTAAAATTTTAATTCTTTTTAAATTAATAGAATAATTTATCAACTATTAATTTATTTATTAAATACAAAAAATTATTTTTTAATTTTTATCAAATGCAATTCTTTAAGAATAAAATTACATTTATTAATAGTTATAAAATATTTATTTGCAGATCACAAATTATTTTAAAAAATTGATTTATTAACTATAGGGGTGTGCGAATAGTGTTCGAATCGAATCGAATCGAATAGTTCGAATTGTTCGAATAATTCAAACATTCGTTTTCTGTTGATAAATCAATTAATTTTCGTATAGAAATTACTTCATTTTATTTTATTTAACCAAATGAAGTCTTGATAATTATTTGATAGTAAAGTCTGCTTATTATTCGTGATAAATATTTCTTGGTGTACTCGGACCCCCCACCTTGGAGCACCTCGCCATTTTGACATTTCTCCGGGAAAATTCGTTTTTTTTTTTAAATGAGATCTACGACACGATCGATCAGACATTGAAGGAGTGTCAATATAGATTACATTTGGAAATTCTATAGCTTTATCTCTAGCTAGTATTATTTAAATTAATTGATTTTTCTCTTCACTGAATTAATTATTCTATAATTGCGTGTTGATTTTATATTGTACTAAAAATTAGTATTATAAAACTGCTGTATAAAATCCTTTATTAAAAAGTTGATGTGACGATTTCATTGTTGTCGCTTTTCGCTGCTATGGTAAACATTTTGGTTATCATGGCAACTAGGGTGAGACCTTTTATATGAGTACCCACATAAAATTTTTATATATTAGAAAATCGAGCGTGCTTCTGCCAACATGTTTATTTTCGACAATTTAATTTATTAATATTTTTACAAATTTTATTCATTAATATTTAACGGTTGCCAAAGTTGTTACCGTAGCAATGATAAGCGACAACAATGAAAACGTCGCATAAGCTTTTAAATGAAAGATTTTATGTATATGATATTTCTCATATTTGTGAAACATACATAATAAATAAAATATTCGTGTAAATTCGAATCTTTCATTCGAAAGATCATTCGACAATTCATCGTGTAAACTCAATAAGTGTAAAATCAAAATGAGCTTATATAGTTGAAAATATCAACAGTGGACAAAATACAACGTCATATCTTAGTTATTGTCATTTTTTAAGATATAAGCTCATCCTCATGTTACGATCATTGAGACCTTCCATTTGAGTACGCACTCAATTTTTTTTTTATATTTTGTTCATGAGATATTTCTCATATTTGTGAAATATGTAAAATATGTAAAATATGTAAAAAATTCGTGTTGGTATTCAAATGAAAGGTCTCGATAAGTGTAACTCTTGGATGAGCTTATATCGTTAAAAATATCATCAGTAGACAAAATACAACGTCATATCGTAATTAATGACATTTTTTCGGAAATAAGCTCATCCTGATGCTACGCTCATCGCAAACCTTATTTAAGTACGCTTCTGTCAAAATTTTTACCATTAACAATTCAATTTATCAATATTTTTACAAATTTTATTCATTAATATTCAACCGTTGCCATGATAATCGTTGCCATAGTGGTTGCCATAGCAGCGAAAAGCGACAACAACGAAATCGTCTTTAATGTCTGATCGTTTGTGTCGTAGATCTCATTTAAAAAAAAACGAATTTTCCCGGAGAAATGTCAAAATGGCGGAGTGCCCCGGGGTAGGGGGTTTAAGTACACCACGAAATATTTATTACAAATAATAAGCAGACTTTACTATCGAATAATTATGAAGACTTCATTTAGTTAAATAAAATAAAACAAAGTAATTTCTACACGAAAATTAGTTAATTTATCAATAGAAAATGTCTGTTTGAATTATTCGGATTATTCGAACTATTCGAATATTCGATTCGAAATTCGAATCGAATAATTCGATTCGAATTCGAGGCGAATAATTCGTAAGTTCGAATATTCGCACACGCCTAATTAACTATTAACCCTTCGTCACTCGCGTCATGAGCAGATCGCCGCCTAACAACTACTCAACCTATAGAGACTAACTATAGTGCGAGCGAGAAACTAAAAAAGACGCGAGTGACGAAGGGTTAATCAATATTTTTTAACTATTAAAAAATACTGATTAATTTTTAATAAATATTTTTTAAATGATTTTATGTTAAAAAATCATTTATTAACAATTAACAAACATTAAAAAATTACGCATGTAAAGCTGGCATTGATTCACCCAGCATTGACCATCAGTATCTCTGTCATTATTCAAGCAAAAAAATTTATTTGTGATGATAAATTTGTTGCTTTTTTGTTGCTAATTAGTTGCTCTAATTAGAATTTTGTTACTTGATTAGATTCTGAGAAATCATTAATAATATCGGTCAATGCTGGATTGTGTCAATGATAACTTTACAAACGTAAAAAATTTGTCTCATCAGGACATATTCATATAGTTAGTCTTGATATCTAAAAATAAAAAAAAAATTTCTGTAATTTTCACAGAACTGTTTTTTCCTGTAAAAAAATGTAACAAAATTAAAAACGATGATGAATAATCAAATTAAACAGGTTTAAATAAACTAAAAAATTTGTAATTAAACGAAAGCAGAAAAATGCTGTACAAAAAGTAAAAAAATAAAAAAACGTCGAGAACGAGGAGCAGTGTCGACAATGGAATTTAAATGAACATAAAACAGCCGCAAAATAAGCTTCAAATATTGGTAATTCCAGTGACCGCGGAGCCACAGCATATGAATGGGGATGGAACGGGCGGCGAGTCAAGCGTGGCGTCGACCCCCCCGTCGCAAGCTGCCACCGTGTCAGCACCCGCGGCGACCGCGGTGGTAACAAGTTGCCCGTGGTTCGACGACGAGCCCGTGATAAAGAGTCCACCGGAGCCGACTCGGGTAAAGAGTCCAGAGCAGATGATAATGCGCTCCCCCGAGCCGGTGAATTGGACAGTGCCGCTGGACACCGGCAAGACCTTCACGGTGACGCAAAACGTCCTCGAGGGTAAGAAATAACATCTATCTATTCATTTCTTGGTTTTCATAATCAATCATTAATTATTAATTACTTATTTTAGGGGAACCGCTGACGAGACCTCACAGCGAAGCGAAAACCTGGGCAGCACCAACAGTTCACTCAACACCGCAATCAGCACCGCCGGAACTAGCAGCTCTGCACAAATCTCATCCGCAACAGCATTCTCAACATTCGGGCTACAAGTCCCCCGAGAGCGAGAGTGTCTCACTGGGGAGCTACACCGGGCTAAATGGCCACAAGGACATGGACTCAGAGAGGGACAGTCCATTACCAACCAATCTACAGGGTACACCCACTCCAACCCAAAGTGATAAGGTTAATTCATCTATTTACTATTTAGAGCTACGACGTCCACATCACTATCAATGTCATTAATATTCTGGTTACATTCCTAAGAAGCTTCAATCTTATTATTATAATTATTATTATTATTAGAATTGGAATTAGAATTCAGAGAATGTACACTTGATATATTCAATTAATTATTGTACAACTTGAAGTAAATTCACCCGTTCACTCAGTTGATACATTACAATTTTAGACGTATGTAAATGATGCGGGCGAGTTTAAATTTATTAGCTTACTTCCGAGGGAAACTGAAGAAACTGACATGCTTCTGACCACCGCATTTGAATTTTGTAAACCTATCATCGAAATAACTAATCTAATACTACAAGTTTCAATACAAGTGCTTAATAAATAATTTTATTAAATCTATTTTTGTTAAAATTTTGGATTAATTGTTTGTATATACTTTTTTTTTTGTAATTTTTGAACATGTTTGGCTCAGAATTTAAATCTTGATAAGATTACAATTTTTCATGATCTTTAGATTTATTTTTTAATTATATAAAAAAACCAATAATTGTAATCTAAATAATTAAGAGAATAAGGAAAATTACTTAAAAACTTAAAAACTTAAAAAAATACTTTAAAAACTTAAAATTATAATAAATTGACTATCACCCAAAAAAAAAAAAAAAAATATTTACAACCATGAAAAGACTTCGATTTAAGTCAAGATCATTTTAAGGACAAAATTTATTTATATAAACTTATTTTATAATACAGATATCCCCATGATGAAAATTTTTTTATTCTCTTAAGAAAGGGTCCCATTTTTTCTCTTCTTGCACTCATCGAGAGAAACCATCCTATCTTTATTGCGCTCGCATCAATAGAGCTATTGTAGAATCATAAAATTTTCTTTAAATAAATGAAATTTTCGTAAATAACACTCTGCGAGAAAATATATATTTAAATAACCTATCGAATAGCAGAGAGTTTTTTCTAAAATTTTTCTTTGTTTAGGAGAAATTCACGAAGCTACAATAGCTTTTGGACCGGCTCTTAATATTAATTGTATATTATTATTTATTTATTTATTATTTCAGCCACTAAGGCCTAAAAATAGGACTTGAATACAAAACCTTACATATATCATAATCTCTTTATTTTGATCGTTTTATATAAATAAAATTTTTATAAAAATTTTTTAAAATTATTTTATAATTTGAATTTTAACATAAATATTAATTATATAGAATTACTTCTATTAATAGCTACTTACTTTAAAATCTTAAAAATTTTAAATTGCACTAGAACTAAAAAATATGAATGTATTCAGAATATAAAATTTTGAATAAGCTGCACCTAGTATGTATGTTAACTATCTTGAATTTGAACAAGTAACTGAAATAAAATAAATTGCAGGTTTCAGTAGCAGTAGAGAAACCCGAAGAACCAAAGAACCCAGCGATAAAACCCGTAGCAGGTACGAGCTTACGATGCCTAGAAGATCCAGTCTTTGAATTCGAGAAGAGCAAAGCAGAAACAGCTGCAACAGCACCAACAACGACCTCAACAACATCCGGCGGTTCCGGGTACCGCGTCCTGGAAGCAGAGGATCCGGCATCAGAGGCGACTGCACCCGTCGCCACAGGATCCGGTTATCACGTACTTGAAGCGCCAGCTTTGAGTCCAGGTTCAGCTCAACGATCGGTCGCGAGTGACGTGCTCGAGATTGCTCGCAATAGATTTGATAAATTCTGGGGCAAGGGCTCTGATAATCAAGCTTAAATATTACCTTTATTATTAATTAATAATAATAATAATATTAATAATAATAATAATAATAATAATAATAATAATAATAATAATAATAATAATAATAATAATAATAATAATAATAATAATAATAATATTATTATTATTATTATTAATTATTAATAATAATAATAATATTATTAACCATAATATGTGTGTAATATTATTATTATTATTATTATTATATACTGATACTGACACTCTATGAATATGAAGAAGCGATGAAGAACTTGGTTTGATGATTTTGATTATGAATGAATTAGATGTTTAATGAGATGAAGAATGATACCTAATCTAACAAAGGTGTCAAGTTTTTTAGGTGCTTGTCATCTTTATTAAGCGTGTGCTTGTTCTTTGTAGAGCGTGATGATAGTGTGAAAACTCTTGAACAAAAATAGATTACCACGATGATAATGATGATAATAGGGAGGAAGGGGAGATGAAGGAATAGAATGACAAATACCAGATTCAGAGTAGCGATTTACTCGCTGATGAGCTTCAAACGCTATCGTATAAATCAATAGTCCGCTTCATGCATTTTAGATTGTCGATTTGTGATGCGAGGAATCGGTTTGAAATGATAACGGATTATTAATATCATTGACACTAATCATATTAATGATTATAATTACATTTATGAAGATGATGGTAATATTGTTTATCACTTTCATTGATTAAGCACTATTTATTAATGATTCGGCTTTCGGTTAAGCTTTTAAATAATCACGAGCTTTTTAAATCATCTTTGAAATCAGGGGTCAGTTTTTTAAAACGAGTTTTTATTGAAAAAATTTTTTTAATAAAATAAAATTTCTCATCAATAAATACTTTGAGTATTTGATTTCAAAGAATTTTAATTTATTTGGAAGAATATTCATTCTTTGTTATTAAATATGTACATTTAGAGTATTGATTTACGGGAAATTTTATTTTATTAGTTACTTTTATTAATTTATTACTGATTTTTACATTTTCGTAAAAAACTTGATTTAAAAAACTGGTCGTGAAATAAAAATAAAAAAAAAAAAATTTACTAAATTGATAATTATTAACGCTTCTATTTCATAATCACTCGTGATAAAGCTCCATATTTGTTTAACCATTGAATAATAAAAGTAAATTTTAGATAGGTTGCACGAAGAAATATTAAAATACATGAGATCAGTAAATAAAAAAAAAAAAAAAAAAAACGTAGTATTCTACGTTATAAAATTCCGTCTACATTTTTTAATATACATCTTTTTATTTATAAAGGACAATTAGATAAAATCAGTATTAAACTGATAACAATTAAAAGCAAAAATGGGTAATTATTTATTCTTAGTTGAATATTTATTTGCATTAACGCTGGTTAACTGGCTAAAAATGCTTTGAAGCAAACCCCGAAGAAATGTTCCCCGAGGGACAAATTAGTGTGGAATTAGCGTGTGGATGATTGTCGATTAAAAATAGATAGAATTAAACAATTAAAAAATAATAAACAAATGATTATTCTGCCATGGATGACTTAAGTAGCGAAGAAAGAAAAAAAAACTAAAATTTTTAATCAACATTTTTTAATATTTAAAATAAATAAAACGCATAACTTAACTTTAAAAATTAAAAGTTAACGCTGTTGACTGTCAACTTCGGGGAACTATCTTCCTCGCTGGTGTTTTCATGAGAGAATTTATCCAGCCGTGGATAATATAATATACTGCATTTATAACACCAAAAATAATAAAATCCAAGATTTACATAAGTAATTGAGACACTGTAAAAAATTGGTAGTAATTCCGGTACGAGTACGAGATTCTTCGACTAAAATCGATTTTTATTGAGCATAAATTTCTTACATGATGTTAAATTTTTCTTTTCGTTTGAACAAAAAAAATAAAAATTGAAAAAAAATTTTTTTTTTTTTGTATAAAAAGATTTCAAGAAAAAATCGAATTTAAAAAAAAATTTTAATTTCTAAACAAAATCTTTTTCTATCAGTATAAAAAAAAATTTTATTTGAATAAAATAAATTAAAATTGAAAATGAATTTTATAATTTTTAAATGAGTAACAACTATTTTCTTATTCTTATTTAATAAAAGAAATAAATAATTCACTCCGCGTGGTAAAAATAATTAAATAAAATCCGTCTCGGAATGAATTTTACTCCTCTGAAAATTTTTTACAGTGAAATACCAAGCGAAGACTATGAAATTGATAGAAGTAAAGATCAACAATGAAGAGATAAATTCATAAACATCAACCGGATGAACTTTAAATACATATGAATGATTGCATTATTATACATTAAATATAGCAATATATAATGAGCTTTATTCTCTCACGCGTTAAAAATACACCAGTGTACCACACTCCATCCAGATCCACGTCCAAAGTCCAAGACAAACCAACCAACCGTAGTAAACATTATAAAATTTTAAACAAACCAAACAACTAAAAAAGTTAAGACAAAGCAAACAAAGATATTAGACAAACAAATGAGTTTAATAAAAAATGAACAAGTCCATACAAAAAAAAAAAAAAATAATGATTATAATAACGACTGACGGAAATGAACGTAGGATTCGGGATTTAGCGAGAGAGTTTAGTGATGATCAAACAAGTTTAGCTTACCAAAAGGAACGTCACTCCTTTGCTTTTTATTTATTTATTTATTTAATTAATCAAATATAAAGATCTGTACTACCCGCAGCCTCTCTCTCGCATAAAATTAATTAGCTGTTGGCGGCATACCCTATTTTTATTTATTTATTATTTTAACTTAAGTATTTTTAAATAGTATGTACCATTAAATAAAAGCAAGCACTTTGCAAGCTCACACTGCCCTTAAATCTAGGCACTTGTCTTACGATCCGGACAATTCCAAATAAAAAAGGAATTAAAAAAAAAAATAATAATAAATTTGAAAACCAATGTGATCCTTCCCTTTGTCCTGATGATCAAAGGGCACTGATTAACTGAATGTATTTTTTTTTTGTGATTTTTTTGTTCTTGAATAAATATTTAAAACAACAAATAGACTCGATTGTCGTTTCTAGATGCAAACGGATCGACTCACGTGCTGGTCACGAGCCTTTTTTTACATATATTTTTTTGTTTAAATTTAACGAATACGAACTATCGAGTAAGAACTGATTGTTTTAAAAAATGAGCTTCTAGGAACGATAAATCAATTATATTAACAGTGAGACAATCCCAGATTCGGTGTTATTTGTACAAGGGATTACGGAGTAGAGTAGTGGTATGCTGCAGGAGAGAGAGGGTCAAGTAGGATGAGGGAAAAATATATTATATTAATAATAAAAACTAAATACTTAATAATGATATTAAAAAATAAAAATGAAAAAGTTAAACTAATGAATAATTAATTAATTAACAAGAGTAAGATAATCGTTGTGGATAATGCCCAAGCGATCAAGGCAACCCGGGATTTAATTTTGCATCCCCGCCTTAGTCCGTAATGCCTATTATAAATAGATAGATCATATAATAACGATAATTATACAATATAAACAATTAAATGAATGATTAAAGGTTAAAAACACGATGAAAGCTAATAATTAAAAATGGTTATGGAAATTTTATGCAATTAAATGGTTTAATACCGTATAGTACTGTTTTGCTAAAATACGAGAAATTAATATTTATAATTAACAATTAATAATTAATGATAAATAAAATTTATTGTTGATTTAATGTTTATATACAATTGCAGAGTTTAAGATCGGAGATACAACGAATTTGTAACTCATTATGCGAAATTATTATTTATAATTATTATTAATTATATTTATTATTTATTAACTCAAAAATGCGCGTATATTTAATCATGTATTTATAATTAATTATAATTGTATTTAATGTAATGAGAGTGGTGATAAGACAAAGTGAAAGATAAGAAGGTGAGAAAATTTTAATTATTGGCCTCTGGTGTTGCCTTATCAATTAGTTTTGCAGGGTAATTATTATGTAATTGATGTTAATCAAAGCTTTTATTATTAAAATAATAAAAATAAAATTTAATTAACAACAAACATCTTTCTCATATTTTGCAAAACAGTATACGGATGGATAATAGAAAATAATTATTATAATAAAACAAAAATACCAAAATAATTGACATGACTGAGTCTGTTATTTTGCAGTAATTACGTTTTATACAATTTTTTCTCGCGTTATCGTTGATTATAAAAAGTAATTAAATAAAAATAAAAAAAAAATAAGGCATTGATCGCGTAATTAATGAGTAACGTAAACTGTAACGCATGTGATTGTTGTGAATTTTTATTTTACTTTTAATTTGTTTGCTGAAAAAAAAATCTAATTAATTTACTTGAGTGTTAGTTGATAATTGTAAAGACTGGAGTTTATCCTGATAATTTTATCCTAATTGTTAAGTTACAAAGCTTTTTAGGTGATTAATATTAATAATTACAATTATAATTATACAAAAAAAGATAATTAAGATATTGTTTAATTAAGAAAGGCACGAATGAAAATAATTTATTTTATTATTATTATAATTATTAATTATATTACATTCGCGTCTTTGTTTTTAAACTCTAGTTGAATTATTAATTATTAAGTATATATAAACTAAAATTTATATTTAATGGTGGATTTTATTTAAATATTAATATATATATTGAATGATAAAAAAAAAATAAACAAATGATTATGGCTATATATATTATATAAATATATATATATATATTATTAATATTATATATTATTATGAATTACTAGAAATTGAAATACTCGTAATAAAAAAACGCCGACGCTTCCTGTGACTCGAAATAATTTATATCAATTGATAATTAGCAAAGTATCCTTTTAATTAATAATTTTAATTTTATTTTATTTTCACTTAAACTTTAATGATATTATTTATATAATTAGAAATTAAAATAATAAATTCATAATTCGTAATTAATATAACTAGTAATTAATAATTACAAATACAAAAGCCTGCATGATCAATAATACAGAGTAATTAAATTTAATTTTAACAAAACTTTAAATGAGACCGATAATTATTTAACAAACTTACAAGATAAATATTTTTATTTATTAAAAAACACCACCCTCTTCGTAGACATCGTCTTCTTCTTCGTCCTCCTCGCCATTTTTGAAGTAATTATTTGCATAGTCGGTTCCTTCGTCCATTTCCTCATCTTCCTCAAGATCCTCCTCGGGGTCTTTGTCCTCGGTTTCTTCCTCATCACTGCTCTTCTCTTCCTCTTCCAAGTCATCTGGATCCTTATCCGTCTTTCCTTCGGCTTCTTCTAGTTTGGCGAGTTTGGCGAGTACATCGACTTCCTTGTTCTTCTTGGATCGGTTGGTCGCTGTCTTTCTTTTGCGCTTCTCTCCTCTAGGTTTCAGCTCCACGGGCATGACCGTCCAATCGCAGAATTTATCATACCGAGACTTGGTGACCATTTCCGCGGCCAAACGATCCGACCAGCGATCAATGTCCTTTTTCTTATTAACGTCGACGTTGTGTCTTGACTCAAAGAGACTTTCTGCGTAGTCACGTTTGAGTTCAAAGAGATATGGCCACTCGTCTGTTATTTGCAATTTTGGTGCTTTGTGCTCTATAGGAGGAAAATTTGGTGGTGGCTGAGTTATTTGGAGCGATTGTTCTTCCGATTGTTGTACTCCAGGGGGAAGCTCTACGTCTCCAGCTCGGCCACCACGACCTCGGCCACCTCGACCACCTCGTCCTCCACCACCCCGGCCACCTCGTCCTCCTCCTCCCCCTCTACCTCCTCTTCCAGTCATTATTTGAATATTAATTTTTGCAGGCTTACTTTTAATAATGTATTATTTTTAATAGATTTACAACTCTGAAACATTAAAAAAATTTTTTTTATTAAAAAAAAAAATACCATGACTGCAATCAGCAGTTGTTAGATAATTTTTAGTTTTATTTCAGGAAAAAATTGGTATTGAAAAATCTTTTAGTAAAATTGCATTCATAATTGGACTGTGTTATGCAATAGTATGTTAAGTATATAGGATTTCCATAGCACTTAACACATCAATGCATAACAGTGTCCAATTATGATACTGAATCTAACAATTTTTAAGATTTTTATAATAATTAAACTATAATGAAAAAAATTTAGCAAAAAAATTCCACATGTAGAAATTTAAAAAAATTTTAAGTGCGAATTAAAAAAATTTTTTTTTTAATAATTGATTGATTATAAAAACTCCAAAAATTGTCAGATGTCTGCTAATTTCAGAATTATTCATAGTTTTCTGAAATTTTTCCATAAAATTTTGTTTTTAATTTATTTTCTCACAAATTTTGAAAAATTTTCTGATTCCCACTAATGTTAGTATCGCAAGAAAGTTATATTTAAAAATAAATAAAATTAAGTTATTTGACATCTAAAAATTTATGAAAATTAAGTTAGCCGGCATCTAAAAATTTTTAGAATTTTTTTTTATTAAAAAAACTATCACAAAATAATTAAAAAAAATTTTCATTTGTAAAAAACTCGAAAAACTGAGTGCAATTTTTAAAAAATATTTTTTAGTTCCAATTTAATAATTAAAAAAAAATTAAAAATGACGGCTAACTTTAGTGTTGTTAAAAATTTTTAGTTTTTTTTTTTTTATTTTAAAAATTTTATTACAATGAAAAAAAAATTAAAAATTAAAAACCTCAGCTGACTTTAGTATTATTTAAAAATTATAAATAATAAAAACTAACCTTAATTGGTGACTTTCAAAGTTTTCTTTGATTTGTATGATTTACTTGTTAATTTTTCAAGAACCTCTAAAAATGACCCGTCGCAAATGATTTTGGCGTATAAAGAGCACGAAGGACACACTGCTTTTATATCCTCTGGGTCTATCTCGTATTGTTCAAGTAGTTCCTCAGGAGTTATTTCAAAAAAATCACCACATGGACAGTTGTAAGTCAGCAAATTATCTTCTTGGTCGTATTTAAAATCCTCAAGTTCAACGTCGTCGTGGTACGTCGTCATACTGTTTATCTATCAAATTATACATTCATAATTTCTCTATTATTTTGTATTTTTATTTTTAAAGAATTAAATAATACTATTACTTACATTTAGGTTAGAATTTTATATATATTTTTCACGCGCGCTCTGTTTGCAGCTGACACTCATATTGACCTATGGGTAATGCAGGGCAATGGTTTGTGATTCACATTAATTGACTGAGGAGCTGATCGCAACACTCTCTATAGGCAAAGTTAGGAACCTTAATGACGTCATAAAGATTATGTAAAATCTATATAGTTATAAGATATCGTTAAATTCGAATAAAATGTTTAAAATTGACACATGCAAAGTACTCCTTAAATGTAGAAAGTTCACATAATTTTTTCAGATTAAAATCCAATTTTATTATTTTATCTAAATTAGTTTGATTACGAACCAGATTTTAACATTATTGCCTATTACTTCATAATATAATTTAAAATTTTTGAAAAATTTAATTAACCTGGATTAAGAGAAATGAGTTAACCTATGCCAAGTGTATATCTATATATTAATCTATTCAAATTGTTTTAAATCATTTAATTCGAATTATTTTTAATCATTTTCAATTTAATTTCTCAATCAGGAAAGTAATAAATGAAAAATGAATAAGATTTTGACAGCTTTATATTAAAAAGAAATTTGTGTTTTTGTTTATAATGTCTATAAGCTCATTATACGCAACTCAAAAAGAAGTCCAAAAAAGGGACTCAGTTAGATGTCAGAAAATTGACTCCAAACTTATGAGTTCATTAAGAGCTCTTAGTTCTGACCTCGTAAAAAAGAGCTCCTTAAGACGTCACATTAGGACTTCTATAAGAAGTTTTTTAAAAGACTTCATACTGAAATCTTTCTGACTTGGATGCTGACTGGGTCGGTTTATGATTGGTGGAAACTAAATGGAGTTGGGGAATTGTTGCTAAACGGTAGGATTCTAGAGAGGGTATTATTTATTTAAAGGAGGGTTGTTTAAACTTAGTGTGGGAAGATTGTTAAATTCGAAGTGGTCTGGTCGCCATCTGATAAACAGATGGGTTGTAAAAATTTGTCCGTTTATGTCGAAGGTTCGTCTAGGTCATTAAAGGGATTATTTAACAATGGTAACTACTCGAATCTTGGCGGTCATATATTGTCGGATTATATGTTTTACAACGTATTTGTAGAAACTCTGTCAAACATTTTAAAACATGAGTAAACTTAGAAATATTTTACAATTTTCTCAAAAACTTACAAAACTACGATACATAACTGAACATTTACTATTTTTTTTATTATTCTAATTCCTTTATCCCCATGGTCAGTAATAAAGAAAGTTTACTAATAACTAATAACCAACATTATTCGAGAAAATAATTTATAAATTATTTACCGCAACTGTTATTGTGACGTTGATTACTCATTGCTATTTAATACGGTCGATTTCCGTTCATATATTTTACTGGGTTATTTTTTCAGTAAAACAAGGAAAATATAATATGTAAATAAAAAGTTTTACAGTGTAACAACCCTATTCTATGGCAAGCCGTTTTACTTTTTAATACATCAAGTATTTATAGCAAATTGGAAATTGTTATTAATAATTTAATTTGCTAAAAATTGTTTTGCAGCACATATTATTGTACGTATTGATAAAATAATATCAATTATTATTCGTTTTTAAGATAATGATAATTCTTCTTCCATATAAATGATAGGGTTTATGAGACATTTTTATGTTCAATGAAATAATTTTTTATAATTATCTTGATGTTGCCACTACACCAACATTAATTTTTTTTTATTAATTTAATCGGTTCATATATTTTTTTATGATGCAATTAAAATAATCACATTATAATTGAGAATAAATAATCAAACAATTTTTTAATTCCCTTAAAATTTCTGATAGCAGTCAGTTTTACGAATTTTTTTATTGGTTTACATGATAAGATACACAGAATTTTTTTTACACTTTATTTAACATGAATTCTAATTATGCAGATAATAATAATTCAATAGATGAAAAAAATCCTTCATAAAATTGTCAATTATTTTTAGAAAAATAATACTAATTATTCATCGGGATTTTATGGTCAATTTTTTAATGTAACCAAAGTTCCGTTGAACAAAAAAAAAACGATGCGTAAATAATAAGACATAATTTTGGTCATAAAAATTGTATTTTATGAATATCATTTTAAAAATTAGTATTATGTCGAAAATCATAATTCCAACAATTATTATTATGTCCATGTATATTTGTCACGTTTTATTTTTATTTTTTTTTAATCTTCAGCGATTTGTTGCGGAGAGAAATTAATTATTGTCTCTACAATTAAATCCATTTTTTTTTGTAAAGAGTAAATTAATTGTTTAATGTGTTTCATACTGAAAAAAGGTGACATTGAAAATATGATAAAAAAAATATGAAGTAAAATAATTCATCTTCATATTTATAATAGCTTAAATAGTAATAAAATTTTGACTGAAAAAAAAATTACTTAGTACTTTTTCACTGTTAAAAAGAATGTAGCAATTGAATTTTTTTTTCATTCACGTTGCTACTTTTAAATGATGCATATTGATGAATTTAATTCCAACTTCAAATTAAAATTATCTCCAATGATAATTTTAATTCCGAATTTGAATTAAAATTATCTCCAATGATAATTTTAATTCCGAATTCAAATGTAAAATTATCTCAATGATAATTTTAATTTCCAACTTTAATTAAAATTATCTCCGACGATAATTTTAATTCCGAATTCGAATTAAGATTATCTCCGACGATAATTTTAATTCCGAATTCGAATTAAGATTATCATTGGAGATAATTTTAATTCAAATTCGGAATTAAAATTATCATTGGAGATAATTTTAATTCAAATTCGGAATTAAAATTATCATTGGAGATAATTTTAATTTGAATTCGGAATTAAAATTATCATTGGAGATAATATTTTCAGGTGAATCTAAAGCTCGTTAAAACTGATATAATATTGAAATTATAATGCATTTTAAAAAATAATAAATTTTTTAAACTTTTAATAGATGTTAATAAAAAATCGTTTATTATCTACGTTTTAAACATAAATATTAATTTCATTGTAAGATATTATTCGTAGTAATAATTATTTTTATGTTTGTATTCAATTGCAAAACGTTTTTTAAGAAATTTACGTATTAAAAAATATTTCAATTTAAATCGATTTGAATTTCGTCATAGGCTGTGACAATTCATACAATTAAAATTATCGACATAATGAAAAAAGAATCATATTTTATGAATATTGTAAATTTTAACACTTCTTAAATCAATTAAAATTTTATATGAATTTATTCTTTAGTGAAAAAAAAGAATGCACATCAGCGAACGTAGTCAATAGATAATATTGCTTGATTTTAATTTTAATAGTTAAATCGAAGACCCTAATTAAAATATGGTTCCATCGCAACGAGTTGAATTACATTTATGTCTGATCACAAATTATAATCGAATTAATTATAATGTTGATAATTTTGGATATAGATTCAAATTCAGTGAATTTTTTAGTTGTGATGAATTATTATTCATGTAAATAAATATTGTATTCGCATATGTTGTTACTATATTTTATATCATGAATATCGCAAAAAATATAAATAATTACTGGACAATTTATAAGGTAGACTTTTTTTTTATTGTATTAAAAAGTAAAACGGCTTGCCATACTATTCATAGTAATTCCGGTCGTGAATAATCGATTTTCTTTCATTGATCGCTCTTATGATAACAAAATATTATATGCATGATAGATTTTATTATTATTTTATTGATTTATTTATATTTTTAAGTATAACAATAAGGTATATTGACACTGCGAGTGGAAGCGAGAGGCAGCTATAGATAAGACGGCAAGGGCCTATTTAGCAATGCCACACAATGATTCGGTGATAAGAGTAAAACCTCAGCTCGAGAAAATAAGAATATTCAAGGTCTATGATGTCGTAGCTCTATGATTAATTTCAAGAATCAGAGTAATGACGTATGTTTGAACTCTTTTTAACTTAACACCAACCTCGTTAATAATTTGAATATTTTTAGTTTTAACAAAATCATACTTCCATCTCTAGCCTAGAAATTATCATATTAAGAGCTATAAAATAATGCAAAGTTAGTTAGATTCCAAGTGCGGTTCTACCTGCTGCCTCGCGATTCAACTCCGGCTCAGTCGTAAAAAGTTACCTTGGATTCCCTGAGAACTCTGAAATAAGTTCGTATCCGCTTGGCGATTATTAATGAGAGTTTAATCAGAACCCAAAGGTCTGTATTTGCGAACGGGGTTTCAAATAGAGGTTTACATCTGCTTGGTGACTGTTACGGTTAGAAATTTGGGTTAAATCTTTAAAAAATTATAACATCCCCATCGCAAAAATACGTAAAAGAAAAGATCAGTAAAGGAGGAAATAAAAGAAGAAAGAAATTCGACATCAACCTCAAGGCAGCAACAAGGGAGGAGTTACGAGGAGGGTTGGTTTTGTGTTACCATGGATACAAACAAAAAAAAAACAAATATAGGGGAACAGGAAACAAAGGAAGTAGAGGTACCACTCCGATACAAGGGCAACCGACAAAAAGAGTCAAGAGGTCGAGCCATGGCGCCAGGTTTCTTCACATAAGCCGCAAGCGCGTTCAACCACAAGTAAGATACAAATACCGGCAATACAATAAGACTAAAAAATATTCCATTACTCGAAAGTTCCACTTGCCCACGAGAGTAAAAAAATGCAAGCTCCTTGGGGTGGACACCTCAGTCAGTTTTCAACTTTTAACCCTATACGGGGAACCTCTCTCCGTTTGTTACCAGTTCAGTTTTAAAACAAGTGTCTATACGAGCAAGCTGTGACTAAGAATATTTCAATTGTTCAAAATAAATTTATATCTAATTATATCAAACATCGATTTCAAGTTCATAATTAAAAGCAACTGCCAACGTTCTCAAATTTTTACGAATAAATTCAACGAGATCCTCAACCCAAGCATCGAGGTTAACGATCAGTCATAATCCAAAAATTCACCAACCAGCTCAACTTTTGTGAATTCAACATCGGAGGGTTCACCATTCAACCCTCGTTATTCAGAGACTTCAATGCCAAGCTGACCCAAGTAACGATCCAGTAGAGTGGTATTCAGTAACAACATCGCGAGTGTATTGTTTGAAGAAATAAACACCAAAGTCTGTCATTAAACTGTAAGTAATTTAATAATTTATTTCTCTATTTTCCTTTCATTTTTCTTCTTCATCCACTCCAACCGGTTCTGATGGTCATCCCCTTAGAATTAATTAGTCGATAAGTTCCTAAACCAACGAGATTCGTCCACAGTGTAACTGCCACTCCCACACAGTAACAAATTTTTCGTCATTGTGTAAAGTGTTAAAATTTGTGTGTTGAATATTACACTCTAGTCTGTAGCATTTAACACTCTCATGTATTGATTTAATAATTCAACACACTAGAATGTTAAATTCTACACACTAGAGTGTAATATTCAACACACAAATTTTTAACACTCTACACAATGACGAAAAATTTTTTCTTGTGCACGGTAAAGGTATTTAGTTGTCTGACCGTACAAACAAGCAGTCGATTGCATTTGTGTCATTCCAGGATGTAACAGTGACCTACACGGAGAAAAAAATATCGTTAGAATAAGGATACGTATCGTTATTCTATGTGTCGTATACTCATTTTTCTTAGAGATATTCTGCATAGCCAATTCAGCTATACAGCAGAGAGTTAAAATGACGATTCATATCATTATTTTAGGTGTTACATTTAGTTGACTTAACTATACGGATCCTCAAATTAACAAAACATTTGCCTGTTTTGACGAAACTACAAATCTTTACAAGAGCTATTCTCTGTATGCTTAAGTCAAACCAATGAATCATTAAATCAGACGATAACCGTATTGTTATTTTAAGGAAACGTCATTTGAGTTTATGTTGAATAGTTATTTTAACAATATTTTTTTTCCGTGTAGTAGTCATACTCGTAGTAACTGTGCGGAAGGTTAAGAAAATAATTTTGAAGAACTTTATATCGTCTTAATTTTAGTATGATATCCGGCATACCGTATATAATACAGGGCCTCCCGCCGAAAAGTGCAGCGCTTGCATATTTAGGGGATAGCGACCTTGACTGCACGACGAATCAATCGTGGCAGAAGAATACACATTATCGCGCATTGTCACCTCATTAAAATAAACCAATTGTTTAATTTGTAGCCCTTCCTGTAAAACGCGACTGAGGTGAAAAAAACCGCGAACACCATAAACCGAAGCTCTCTTACAAGGTAACAGTTCTGCCTTAGAGCCCAAGTGAGTCCTACACCCCGTTACGTGTAGGCGGACTTCAATTATTAAATTAATTAGTCACCTTTTCCTTTTTATTCAATTTCGAGTTCTTCATCGATATTTCCGAGTTCTGTGATTGTGATTCTTCGAGCCACGATAATCGAGAGTCCCGCACTTCCGGTGACCTGGTTCTATCTAAATTTCGATTGTTATTTGTGTATTATTAACCCTTCGTCACTCGCGTCTTTTTTAGTTTCTCGCTCGCACTATAGTGAGTCTCTATAGGTTGAGTAGTTATTAGGCGGCGATCTGCTCATGGCGCGAGTGACGAAGGGTTAACGGCGAACTTTTGTTTGCCGGAGTCGTTACTCCGGTCTCGAACTCATTTAAGTTATTATTTTCTATTATTATAAGTAATAAGTGATAAGTGTAAATTAAGACGTGTTGCCCCCTTAGGGCCTTTAGACTGAATATAAACATGAAAGTCCAAATCGAAGTGTTCCATCATTTATAAATTATAAGAATTAACCCAACCTTCAACCTTCAGTCCAGCAGGAAGAAGAAAGTCAAGCAGTGGAAGATAAAACTAGCAAAGAACATCTCATCATTCGAGTCAAGATTCAAAATAGTAAATTGAGGCTATTTTTATTATTTAATTAAAAACTTAACGGTTCAGTTGTTGGGAAAATTAACCGATTGTTCGAACCTCCTTTAGCCCGGCTAACAAAATCTAAATTTCTATTTTATCGGACATAAGAAGAAAAATTATTAAATTAACAGATTTTTTTGGTTCGAGTAAATTTTGTTTGATTCAAGAATTTTTCATTTTTATTCAAGACAATGGAACTCTTCAAAACTATTTTCTTGGTTCATGAATTATTCTTCTCTTAAGAGATCAATTGATTCAAATTAATTATTTTTTAGTGTAAAGTATTTTACTATTCATTTTATAATTTATATCTTCAAAGACTTTTTTTTTACTTATAACTTTCACATAATATTCTATTACATACTTTATTATTTGGTAAATTGTACCTGAACAAAATAATAAAAAAAGTAAATTGTCATAAGGTAAAAGACTTAGTTATTGACACTGGTCTACTTATTGATACTTGCAATTTTACTTTAATTAAAAAAAAATACACCAACTCTAGTAAATTAATAAATATAATTTTTGAATTATAAATTTTAAGATAGTTATTTTTTTTGAGAAGATTCTATTTTTCAACATATCCAACATATGACCGGGAAGAACGTCAGTAATCGACATTTGTCTTGTAATTTTCTAAGCTGGGTGGCAATGTACACGGAAAAAAGTAAACTGTAATAAATAACAGTCGATTTATAATAAGTAATGATCAACTGCTAAAAATTACCATTTCAAACAGTAAAATCGTGATTTTACTATTCCTTTATAATATTTACCATTCAAACGTTACAATTTACTCTTTACATGGAAGAAAATACTATTTCAAATTATAATATTCGCTATGTAAATGTCTAAAATGTTAAATTATAGTAATTAAGAATTCAGATTTTGATATTTATCATTTGGTACCTAAAAAATGATCTTATGATATGTAAAAAGTATAAAATAAAGTTAGTAAATTTCTAATACAAGCAACGTCAATATTTACAAAGTAAAATGGTAAATTTTAAACGCAACGCTAAAAATCAAACTGTAATTATTGACTTGCTTAGACTGGTAAAATGTATATTTTAAAAGTATAATTTTTACTGTTTCAAATGTTAAATTCTCCCAGAGTGAGATCCCCTTCTTTTTCATCTGAGTTCCCCTTTTTCTCATAATATGGACTATATATTGAAATGGCAATTTTTACTGTTTGAAACTGTAATTTTTTAAGATGAAAGAGTCGTTATTTACTATAGTGACAGCTACTTATCACTTATTTTGGATATTAAATTATAAATTGTGGCTTTTATACTTTCTACATTAAGTTCTGTAATATTTATTGATTTAGTTAAATAATTTTAATACATATATTGTTCAAATTAATTGAACAATACTAGTTAAATTACAATTATTAAACAGCGATTGAAGATTAAAATTTTCTTTCATTAAGTGCGAGTTTCAATATAACTAAGTTTACAAACATTAATAATTCAAAGTGTACCTGATTTGTTGATATTTATTTATTTATTTATTTATTTATTTATTCATTCATACGCCAATCGGCTTTATACATTAGATTCACATCAATTATTTTTGGTTATGGGTGAAAAAAGAAAATAAAAATAAAAATATGTAAACAGAGTATTGACATTTCAATAGAATTAAATTTAAGTTAAGTTGTATTAAATCAATTTCATTTACTTTATAAGTTTAAATTATTAATATTATATAATAAAAAAAAATATAAAAATATAAAATAAAAGAAAAAAACAATATCTTTAAGAGTAGTTATTTCTAGATGAAATGAAATTGCACTTTTTAAGAGGCTAGTGGTTATTGGTTAGTGGTTAGAAGCAGTCTTTTAACCGATGATACAAACGATGTGATCGAGGTGTCGAATAATTCAAGGTGCGAGCAGTTATCATTGATTAGGTTAGCGATCCTATTCCTCGGGCTATTATATATATAACTTTTGGTAGTTTTAATTGTCTCTATTAATCGATTTGCTCTTAAGTTTGACGTGGGACAGATGATTCCTACTTTCTCTAGGATCTCTGGGGAGTCGATGTGTCCGTTAATAATTTTGAAAGCAAAAATTAAGTCCGATATTTGTCTTCTCTGGGAAAGCTTGTTGATCCGGAAGTTACTGTAGGCTTCCTGAACTGTAGACAAAAACGTACGATTTGCAAGATGCTTGCACAGTTTGTATTGTATTCTTTCTAGTCTATTAGTAGCTTGTGTCGTACTTGGTGACCAGATTACAGTGCAATATTCTAAAATCGGTCTGACCAGGGTATTGAATAGAAGTATTAATGTTCTTTCGTTCTTGAAGTCTTTGCCTGATCTGATTATATATCCTAGAGTTTTATACGCCTTTGATACTGTTCTGTCTACGTGCTCATTGAAGCTTAACTTGGTGTCAACCAGCACACCTAAGTCTTTCATGACAGGAGGTTTAGGTAATGGCTGGCCATTTATATTGTAGTCGACCGGAAAGCTTCCATGGGATCTATTAAACATCATAACAGCGCATTTATCGATGTTCAACTTTAACTTATTTTCTAGGCACCATTGATAGAGCTTATCCAGATCTTGTTGTAATTGATGATATTATTCGTTGGTATGTTCAAATTTATTCTTTACGTAACTTAAATTCACTTTAAAAAACAATTGAATTTTACTTCTACGCCTGGTTTCAAAAACTTAGTAAAACTTTAGACGATGTTAACACTAGGACGTCTAGAACAACGAACAACGAGAGAGATTTTTAGTGAAAATCGTCAATATGGTATCGAATTTCAGGGCGTTACTACTTTTTATAAATTCAGGGAAAACAAAGTCCAATGATTTGTCTATTTCCTTGGGCCCTTACTCGCTCTCTTGAGTTTGATAAAAAATGTCGCATGAGTCCCCTCTACTTGGGCCAGAGTGCAATATCGTTTTCTCACTTACTCTTCTGTTCTATTATTCATTTATGTGTTTGTGTATACGTAAGCGCATTTACACAGAAAGAAAGATTTCTTGACTGGAGAACAAAATTCTTGACTCAAGTAAATTTTCGGTCGCCCGAAGGAAGACCGAAGTTGTCTTGGCCGAAGTAAAAATTTTTCTTGAAATTCTATTCTTGGTGGAAGTAATTTTTTCTTAATTCAAATTATCATAAATACTTGATAAAAGATCGCACTCTAATAATCTTTTATAATCCTGAAAGTGAAATAAAACCATATTTAATTTTTTTATAATTAATAAATATGTAAAGAAAAATTCTTTACATAACAATCGAACTTTCGGCATCAGTATGATAAAATAACTATTTTCTTTAACAAAATAATAGTCAAGTTTTAAAATTTAAACTAACAAAATTATATCAACTTATATTAATCAATAATTTCTCAAATAATAATTAAATTATAATCATGAAGCAAGCAATACAGGATGTCTCGCCTTTTCGCAATTACCGATTAAACAATTAGTACGGGATCCGAACATAAATCGATCTTCAGCTATCCGTTTACCGAATGAAACATTTTTTTTATCAAATTTCATACATAGACAAATACGTCTTGCATGTATTGCCAATCAAAATATGTTCATGGCTATTTTTAATTAAAAAAATATTAATTAATTTTTTTTAATGAGATTCAGCCACTTGTTTACCAATGAAATGTTATTGAATACAAAAGTTTTAAATACATAGAATACGCCTATGAGGTATTGCCTACGTATTTGCGTACATGGCTACCTGGCAAGCAGGTGTAAACAGGCAGGTAAATATAGGTGACTGCACAAATCAGTTTACCAATCAAAATATATATCAAAATAAAGATTATTTAATAACAAACGCGATGATGTAGTATTGCCTACAATAAAATGTTCATGCAATACTATTGCCAGGATTTAAAGTTTAAAAATCAGAGCAAGTAAAGTTGCGCAAGAGAGAAATCCGAGCGTCTTATTTAGTGTAATAAAAAAGGACGGAGCATTGTAGATGCGCGCGACGCCTTCGTTGAATAGAAGAGAGTACGCATGCTCTTTTTACATATGGTTGAGAGAGACAGCGTTTCTCTGTTGGAGTAACTGACAAATTTTTTCTAAATGATTGTTTTATATTTCAATTATAAATATATATATATATATATATATATATATATATATATATGCATATATTTCAATATAAAAACATTTTCAAGACATTTTCTTAGCAATTATATACATAAAAATTAAACAAATAAACAAGTATTCAAAACATTTATGGGTAATGAAAAAATTTTATTATTTTTATTTCTTATTTATTGAAAAATTGTAAAAATTATAAATATTATTCTACATCTGAATCATCACAAGTTGTATCAAGATCTTCGGACTCAGATAACTCTGAGTTTTTGTCATTTTCTGTCATTTCCAGAAGATCGTTTATCTTGAAAGGCGTCTGATCACCAATAAATCCTACTGGTTTCAAATAATCATTTTCTAAAAACCAGCCGCAATTTTCCGGATTCAATTTCACACAATTTGATTCTGTCGCATGAAGCCACATAGAATTGACGTAACAAGTACGCAAAATTTTCTGAGTAAGAGAAGACCAGCATGGCGGTATAATGTTTGAGTCGAAAGAAGATATTTTTTTTAAGAACTTTTCATTGTCTTCCTTGGCAGAGTAAGTTTTCAGGAAAATGCGAACTCTTGCATCATTGACACTGGTGCACTGCTTGATGCCATAAATATTAGCTGTAAATTCCTGAACAGCGTCCATTTTTTCATTAATAAAAATATCGGCTTCATCAAGTAATGATGCAAAGATTGTTTGGTACCTCTCATTTTTCGAAAATATTTTTAACGGTCTAAGTTTACCTTTCTGGTAAAAAGCTGCCGTATAATTGCTTCCGGTAAATGCATGGAAAGCAGGTAAACTTCGACATAGTGTACTTCCCAATTTTTGTGCCAAAGCTGTGCAATTGATACAATCGAGGTCTTTCGTATTTTTTTTCTTATTCGTTGAACTGGCCAGCCAAATTTCTGATTCTTTAATTTTATCCATGTTTCCAAGCAAAATAATTAATACATCAGTATCAGAAGATTTGATTAATATCTTCGATCCTGGTGTAATTTTGGAAGTGTGGAAAACCATCCTGGTGTCCGCCTCTTCGTGATGACAATTGTATTCAACTTCCTCAGTTTTGATAACTCGACTTTCCTGCGTTTGATAAGAGTAACAGTAATCCTTAACCGTTAAAAATATTTTTTTGTTTTTAATTATTTGTGCCAAATTGTCATTTTCCCAGTAACTTGATATAAATTGAACTAAGGCCTCTTTGAATCTATAATTCTTTAGACTTTTTAAGAAGTCTGTTGGCCTAGTTTGTTGAGGTCCAGAAATATTATATGGAATATCAAACTCTTGACGGTTTTGGCGTTCACAATTTTTTATTGATGGTATTACATACTGGTCAAAAACTAAATGTATCTCTGCTGCATTTGTTGAACAAAGTTTAATAAGTATGGACTCTGCAATTTTGTCGAAAGTCTGAGGCATTGAGGAGCCTATCAAGTGCAAATAATAAAAACCATCAATAATTTCAACATCAATAGACGTTGGTTGACTAATTTCAATTTGGGATTTCAAAGATTTTGCTAACGTTGACTTGTCTGTTTTATAAATTGCACCAGTACATGAAAAGAGCGCAGGAGGCATCGGTGCCAGCGGAAAAGTTAAACAATACTCAATATTAATTTTCTTCTTAATACTTATAGCTAGTAATCGCCCAAAGATATCTCGCTCCATCTTTAGTAATACTTGCTTGTTTTTATCTTTGTTCGTCAGAACTTTGGTAAAGCACTCTGAAGCGAAATTTAAGATTTTGTTCCGTGGTATTGGTTTTTCGAATCTGCCAGGGACTGAATTGCATTCCGAAATAAATTTTATTTTTTGTTCATGGCCTTCTTTTTTAATGTTGAGCAAGAAATTAGTAACATTTTCAGTAGCTGCTTTGCCTGTCGAAAGATTGAATAAAATATTTTTATCTATATTGTCGTCAAATGGATTCATTGTACTTGTTATTGCTTCGATTACACTCTGAAGACTTTTTTGGTCTCTGTAAATTCGGTTTTTTTGTAGAGAATGTGAAATATCATCTTTCTTAGACAAACCAATAATTTCCTTGACGTATGTTAATATTTTTGTTCTCATGCTATGGTTGAGGGCCCATCTTTGGCGAGCAGAGGTTGACTCTACAGTGAGATTATGTGTTAGTTGGTTGCTAGCGTCAGCATTTATAGTTTGTTTTAGAGTTAAATCGACAGGTGATCTAGAAAAATTGGCTTTAGTGCGTCGGACTCCAAACGCACCTCGACGAAATTCGGCAACCAAAGGTGAATTTTCCGCACGCAGCCTGATTAAATTACTTAAGTATAGCAAACTCCATCTAGCATAATTTGGTTGGTTTAGTCCAAAAAATAAGTCACATATATCGTAAATAGAGTCAATGTACAGCTCAAAATTACTAGTACGAATACTTCTGGAGAAACGGAGGAATAAATTTATAAATTCGCAATACTGAAAATAATACTGAGCGGTTTTTCCCTTTTCACCAGTCAAAGTTTGTATACAGAATTCCTTATAGCCATTAACAATTCGATTCAACAAGTCAGGTAATTCGATTGGATCATTTACGTTACACGCAGTTGGATTAGATGATGTATTTTGTATTACTGTATTTAATAAATCATTCAAAATATCGAGAGACACATTTGTTGTGGATAAATATTGTTCGAAATGCAGAGTTTGTAATGCGGCCGCGGTCAGTGGATGTAATCGCTTACAGCGATTAAAATTTTTACTATCCAAAAAACTGTTCATAGAACCACCAGCTAATACATCTGCTTGAACTAAAATTTCTATCAATTGTGACGAACGAAGTTTATGCCACTACACTCTTCTTTTATGTGAGATAAATGACGGGGGCTGCTTTCCTTTTATTTATTGTATTACGATTTAACCGCAAAATATAATTCAATCTCCACTTTGATAATCGGAACGATAACAGTTAATAGTAGTGTCAATAAGAGCAGGCTCCATCGTTTATCAAGTGAAACCAACAGATTCTTTAGTCACGTAATATAAGTGGTCATATATCACTTCTGACTTCTGTATCTTAACACGTAGTAACCTATTTTCTTTTTTTTTGGTAGTTACCAGGAGAGAGGAAAAGATTTGAACAATCTACATATTTATTATATTTATATGCATGCTTAGTCGTGTTTTGTATGTTTCCTTTGTATACGTATATCTATGTTAGAAATTAAACAACATGCCAAGAAGCTGCTAAGGACCTTCACTGAGAAATTCATGGGGACCACTTGGGTTGTAGCTTGCTACCCCTACGCCCCTGATTTCAAATAAATCATTAATTGTGTGATTCTCCAATAGGGAGATTTATTTAATAAGAATATTTATCCAGCTATTAGCATGTGTAATCTAGTTATATGTTCGTACCATAATCTAGAAGAATTATAATCAACCAAAAATATATAATGAAATACGTATTATAATACTATCTCTCAATATAATTTTTCTAGATTAAGAATGCCTGTGTGGAACAACCAGTAGTATAGTATACCTAAATATAAAATAAAAATTATCAACTGACTTCAAACAATTGAGACTGACTTACTAAGACTGTTAAAAAAAATAAAAAAAAAATTAATTTTCAAATGACATATGTACCTCTAACATAACGAACGTACCTAATTAATAAAAGACTGAATTCTTGAGAAAAGTCAAGAATCAATATGAATAACAATTTAAAAAAAAAAAAAAAAAAAAGAGAGAAAAGAATTAATAATAATGTATATTTGGTCACCTTAAAAATCATATTACTTATTCTCTGTTAATTATTCAATTATATTTTATACATATATACTATTTATTGATTCTTAACGTAATAAATTTGAAAATTCCAATGCTATGAAATAAGGAATCTTCAAATCTGGTCATGACCTATGCAAAGAAAGGGATTACTCGTTATGAATATATAAATTTTATAAAGAATTTTCTCGATGTTTTTACAATTGATCTATTTATATATTATATTGTATATCTTAAGCAATTATTATCCAAAGAAATTATATTGAACCATATTATCGAAGCAATGTACAATTTATACCAAATAAGTATCAGTACAAATAATCCATAATAGTAAAATAAGTAACAATGTTTCATAGTGAGTAAGAATTCCCTAATCAAAATCGATTCTTTTCTTAATAAGCTTCAAGTTTATAAATTAACAATATTACACACTACACTAAGCTACTTACATCACGTGTATGGCATTATAATTAAAGACCTCATCAGTAATTGGGACGACTTCAAGCACGGGCTAAACAACTTCAAATTTCTCCTTGCTGTCTCTACTTACGTCCTCCTTTTGGCAAACTGGAATTGCATGAAGCTGAGCCTATGTCACCTTCTTCAACAATTAATCAAAGTGCCCACTGATTATTTGTTAGTTCACTATCAATAAAATTGGTACCAAGAGCAATTGCCACTACAGACAATTCCAAAGCTCTGTAGAAGGCGACGCTGAAATGCCTTTTACCACAATCATGCTCAACAAGCACCGTGAACACCAATCATGGCCAAAAAGAATCTCTAATTTCTTAAAGGTTCGAAGAAATTGCCAACTATCTCTAACTACCTGGATTGATCAGCTACATCAAACCAAGGGGTGGACTTGCAGAGAATGCAGTTACTCAATGTTAATGGCAGGACACCTATACAACGTCTAGTCAATCGTCAAATATCCCTCCGAATTATAACTAATTATAAAAAGCCATACATTACGCATTAAAATTGTAACACAAAACATTTACACTTTCTGGTAGTGGCACAAACGATCACCATTCACCTGTTTTAAGCTTAAATAAGTTAACCTTAAATAAGAGTCTTCGAGGACGAAGACGACTCTAGGCAGGGAGGTGTGACGAACGAAGTTTATGCCACTACACTCTTCTTTTATGTGAGATAAATGACGGGGGCTGCTTTCCTTTTATTTATTGTATTACGATTTAACCGCAAAATATAATTCAATCTCCACTTTGATAATCGGAACGATAACAGTTAATAGTAGTGTCAATAAGAGCAGGCTCCATCGTTTATCAAGTGAAACCAACAGATTCTTTAGTCACGTAATATAAGTGGTCATATATCACTTCTGACTTCTGTATCTTAACACGTAGTAACCTGTAACAATCGATACCCTTATGGAACCACAATGTCGCGGGAATCGTATAAAAACCCCTTGAAGATGTTCACCAGTGCTCAGACTGCCGAAGGCTCTCGCACTCGTCAGTTCTAAATTTCAAGTTAACCAAATTCTACCAAGAATCTAACATAGAAATAAAGACGAGTACAACTACTTGCTGGCCAACCTAATCTTTTCTTTGAAAGTTGCTTACTCTCGTTAAAGAGGCTTAGGTGCTCTGAGAACTGGTGCTTTTACAATTAAAATTATAATTAAGGGTTTCAATACCCAAACCAATATATTTATAAAGACTCAAATTAAGGAGCTCCTATGAAACGTTGTGCAAAGTTTAGTTTGTTAAGTGTATTAATAATTATAATCATATTTGTGCATTATCCAGAGTTATTGAAGATTATATTCAACAGCATTCATCAATTGTCCTTAAATTTGTATCATCTATTTAAATAATTTGTAAGTACAAATTGAATATATTTGAAGTGTGAAACCAATCATTTTCTTTCTTCTCATTCATAAGACCTGATTTCCAACTTACAGTAAGAAACGAGGTATTCACGAGTACCTATAATTCACCAAACCCACCTGCCTCCTGTTTTTCCTTCAGTTCATTAACTACCCTTGACCTTAGCCACGGGGTCGCAACTAGGGCTCCCCTATGATATAAGCCGCTCGATATCATCGGGATAGATAAAGAACAATTATTCAACCGGAAAAGACGCGATCAATTAATTATTTCATAGCTTAGGAATTTGAGATAAAAACAGACTTGAAAGTGTAGAATCATCCGGTAATCAGAAATATGAACTCTTTATCTAAGTAAACCTTTAATAATTATCATTTTAACAAAAACTCCGCTGTCTCGACCTATTCGATCGTGACAGTAGAAAATTTGGTGACAGCGGTGGGATTACGCTGGTGAAAGTGTTTCTTTTTGTGTAAAGTTGTTTATTCTTAATTAAACTCATTTTTTTTTTAGATAACACTTATTACATAACACTATTACAACAGTCGGGTTTTGAGAATAAATTATTTTGCATCAAAACAAACAAATATAATTAAACCCCACACATTGTATTGTATTTATTCAAGAATAAACGTAATATTACTTTCTTGAATTATCTATTAAATCTGTCAATTGACCATCAAACAAAAATATTTTTGGTTGATCTGTCGAGTACGTCGGGTGTCCAAGATAGCAATAACGTTTTGGATACTTGATGAGGATTTAATAGATGATTAATAAGTTAAGCGAAAAACAGTTGCGACGGCGCTCCATAGTTGCGTTGCGCTCCCTATTTCGTTTAACTAGTTGAACGATTAACCTATTTAGTGCCTAAATCGTTCAACGAAATAATCACACACTAAAAATTTAACACTAATTCCAAGTAATCAATTTCTTCCAAATTTAAAAATCTAAACAAAAGAAAGTTGCGTCGGCGCCTGAACGGTTGCGTTGCGCTCCCTGTATTGTTTGGATTAGTTGAATGATTAACCTACACTGTGCCTAAATCATTCAGTGGAAAAATTTGGAACTTAAATTGATTTTCTCTAATGTTTTTTTTTTAATTTTTAACAGTCTTAGTAAGTCAGTCTCAATTGTTTGAAGTCAGTTGATAATTTTTATTTTATATTTAGGTATACTATACTACTGGTTGTTCCACACAGGCATTCTTAATCTAGAAAAATTATATTGAGAGATAGTATTATAATACGTATTTCATTATATATTTTTGGTTGATTATAATTCTTCTAGATTATGGTACGAACATATAACTAGATTACACATGCTAATAGCTGGATAAATATTCTTATTAAATAAATCTCCCTATTGGAGAATCACACAATTAATGATTTATTTGAAATCAGGGGCGTAGGGGTAGCAAGCTACAACCCAAGTGGTCCCCATGAATTTCTCAGTGAAGGTCCTTAGCAGCTTCTTGGCATGTTGTTTAATTTCTAACATAGATATACGTATACAAAGGAAACATACAAAACACGACTAAGCATGCATATAAATATAATAAATATGTAGATTGTTCAAATCTTTTCCTCTCTCCTGGTAACTACCTAAAAAAAAAGAAATGATGAGTGTTTAAATATTAGGTTATAGGAAAGAAAAGAGTAATGATGATTAAAGATAAAGCTCATCATAAGAAGAATAATCATAATCAAAATAATAATCATTATTCTTGTCGTTATCATTATCATTAGTATTCAGTTTACGATGAGCAAATAAAGATATTATATTCAAAGCTGTTTTTACTTTATTCAAGGTACGATAACCAGTCATTAGATCTTCATCTTCATAATACTTATGAAGGATCATGCATGATAAACACGAGCCAAGGTCAGAAAGTTCAAAAAGCAATTCTTTACAATCATCACATTTAATATGTACTTCTTCATCTATTAGAGGATAGTGGATGCCAAAATCATAAGAATAAATATTTAAATCAATGCATTTAGTACAATAGGAGGCATAACCTAATTCTACCGCTGGTAGAAGCTGTTTACAACAAGATAATCCGTATCTTTTGCAACTATCCTCAATTTCTTGGGGCAAATAAATGGGTAGTGTTATTGTACAATCTTGGTGGAAGGCTTTAGGATTTCTCTTTTGTCCACAGAATGGCCAATTTTGGAAATGCTTTACCGGGCGTCTATTTCTTGGTTTCTTCAATCGGCGGTTATTTAAAAAGAGTACTTCCAAATTAAGTAATTTGTAATAAGGTAGTCTAGGGGGTGAAGGAACTAGTTCATCATGAGGATTTTGAATATAATGCATTCGTCTAGAAAACCAATATAAGATTTCTTCTCTATAATTACGAGGACTATGCCTTGTTCGGCCCGAGAGAAATGGCTGATAAAATAATTCCAAAGAGTTAGGAAGTTCAACAAAGAAATCCCAAGCTACTAACTCAGCTGAAGGAAGATTCCATTTGTAAACACTCTACAAATTCTTTAAGTATGTGTAATACATAATTATCATAGGGTGTTCTAATATGAACAGGAGTATCTTCATTAAATAATTTGGGTAATAATCTGTTAGGAAAAAGGGGATCCTGGTAATATTGCTTTTTCCAACGTAGTTCCCTTTTATATTCTGGCATATATTGCTCAATCTTGTCTTTTACTATTGTTTTTACTTCTTCATTTACAGAAATAATATATGCTGCAAGGTAACTCCTGTTACCATGAGTGTTGAAGGATGATTCAGGTAAATCTATTTCGGGTAGGTTCAAATCGTTACCGACTATTCGAACAATGAGATCAACAAAATCTTTAGTTATTCCTCTAGTTTGTTTGAAAGGGTACATTTTAGGATTAGGAGAATAATAAGAAAGATGCTAAAATTTAAATTTCTTCAGGTATGGGTTGTAAAGTTAGGGTTCGTCGAATATCACGCATTTCTACGTAGATGGATTTAGATTCATCCTCGGGATTGGTTGGTGAGGTTGTTAATGATCTTACACTACTGGAAGGAATGTCATATATATGCGTTTCAGGTTCAATGAAAGTAGGTTCAGTCTGACTGTATGATTCAATAGGACTATTTCCAACTGGTTTCCTGGAATTAAAATATAATATGTTAGTGATAATAATAGAAATAATTAGGAGCATGCCAAAAATAAGATATGATGTATTGAGATTAGGATGATTATGGATGACAACGTTCTGAATTTTATGTAAAATCTTGTTTAAGGTAAAATCATATGATAACTGGTTAGGGATAGAGGTGGTTGGTTCAGGAAATTCTAGCTCACAAATATTGGGTCGAATCTGTATTAAGTCTAATTCATATGTAGATTGGGAAGTGATGACTTCTGAGTCACTTGAGAATCCAATTAAATTAATGTCATTAATTATTAAAGAGTGGGAAGGATCGGTTAAAGTAAGTATTCCTGAATCAACAATCTCTATTTTATCTACTATTTTGTAATGACTTATTTCCTGTAATTCAACATGTGAAACGGAAAATAACCAACCGGTTGCTTTTTCCAATGATTTCCAATATGGTCTGAAATCTTTATTTATTTTAATAATGCATTGAGAGGGTAAGTTGCTTCGTGAATGAGTGGTCAATAAATCTATTTCGCAAATTGCGTTTGAGGTATTTTCAAAGAAGACAAAATTTGGTTTGCATACTAGGAAATCTTTGAACTTATAACAATGGTTTAGTTCATCCCGGGTTATGGGGGAATATCGGTTATTGGAGGACATTAATAGATAATCAGAGCTAGGTTGTATGAACGCGGACATTGTTTTGTTTCCACATTGTTGTGGAACTGGATAAGGATGAGCTTTTAAGAGGCTGAATTCAACAGAGTCTAAAAGAGGAGCTTTTATAGAAAAGAACAAGAAATTTTGAAAAAGGTCGAATTTTACTTCAACTTCTCCTAAATAAATATCATCAGGATCAATTAGTAAATTGCAACTTGTACAGTTTGCTCGAAATTCCTTTAGGGCTTGTGAAAGTACTCGAGGACTTAGAACTCGAGGACTTAATTTTCCCGACATGGCATAAGTTACTGTCTCTATTACATTATTGGCATGATCAAGGTATTGAGAAAAGTATTCTCTGATATAAATATTCCATTCTCTTAGATAATTAAAGTATATTGGAGGTGATGGATTAGTCTGATTAAGGAGCTTAATGATGTCTTGCACTAGATTGTCATATTTCCCTTTGACTTTAAATAAACGTGCTTGTTCAAAGAAAAGTTCAGCGTCAATGATTTGGCTGTACTTATAGATATGAGTATGTATATTTAATATCGTTGGAAAAATGTTACTTAAATCCATAATATATCTACGGAATATGACCTCTTTATCAGAGTTTATGGGTATTGTTTGTTCATTGTCTACCTGTAATAATCGACTTAGCTCAGTTAATTTCAAGTCTATTTGTTGAATCATATGATTATAGAGATTTAGTTCGATATACTGACGGCAATCTGAAAGATTAATGTATGCTTCGCATTGTTGATCAATCAAATCTATTTGTAGATTAGAAATTGTTGGTCTCTTAAGTTCAAGATCAGTTAGGTTAAATAGTGTTACTAATTTCCAGTTGTTTCTGGTGAGCCGGACGTTTTCCAAATACTCGAAGTAAATACCAGTTTTAAAATCAAATGGCCGGAAATTCACAGCACTTCCATTAGTAGTCAAGATCACAGCTGATATGATGAGAAGAATTCCCAGATAGAATTTCTCCATTTTGGGGAATATTCTAAAAGAAAGTAAAAGAAATTATATAGAAAAATGAAAAATTTAATCGTGTTTTTGTAATAATTGATTGTTTATTGATTTGGTTTCTTCATTTGAATATGTAAGTTGTGTAATGGTAGGACATGTGGGAGGAGTAATAGGCTCATTGGTAATACTATGTGGTATATAGGGATAGAGTCGTTCTCGACGTTCGGAATTTTTACTATCATCCCTACATATTTTGGTCTCAGTTTCGGGTTGGTCTTCACCATTAAAACGGAGATGTAATAGAAGGTTTGTTACGGAATCCCATAATGCACCGATTAGCCAAATACTCCATCCGTATATTGCATGCAATGCGTAACCATGAATTAAGGTATCTAAAACAAACTTAATAGCTTTAAAGGTCAAGTAAAATCCAAATACGGTTACACTAAAGGTTCCAATGGTATTAAAGAAGTTATAAACTTTTCCCCATGCTTTACTTAGGGTTTCTCTAAATGCGGCTTCATCGATTAAAGAATTAATTTTTATAGAACTATCTGCTATTTGTTGACCAGTTGCTCCCCTAGCTATTGTGTGTAATATTGCGGTGCGTTCGATGGGGAACATTAAGTGATCAGTTAGTCTTTCAATATCGGCGTCAGAGTAAATACCACCTGTTGCTAAACCTTGTGCTGAAACGTAAGTCCAGGAATAATTGGTAGTCATTGAAAGATGATGTGGAGTAGGTACTAGCGAAGGTCTAGGTGTAAACTCATACCAAGCGTTTTGTAAACGGTAGACGGGTGCTAAAAGAGGGTTACAGTCTATTTGAGTACCGGTTTTTACTAATATATGTGTTTTGGTAACATGAAATATGGAACTTCGCTCTCTCCACGTACTACTGGTAATTCCTGATAACAATGTTCAGTTTCTCTACATTTTACTTCTACAGGTGTACATTTTGCGAACCTTATCACTTCTCCCAATACATGAGCAATATATCCTGGTTCTTTGAGGAATTGTAACGCGAATTCGTCGGGTGCTAATGTGGCGATTATGATAGCGTTTTGTAAAACTCTTCTTTCTATTTCACAAGATTGTTTTATTATGTCATTATATAATGCAACTAATTGTTTATGGAAATGTTGTTCAAGGTAAACGAATTTAGTATTAACATAAGTGAAAAAGATCCATAGATTTTGCGTCTATTTTATTTGATGTTCTAAAGAAACTACCCTTTTCAATATCAAGAATAAAAAGTCTAGGATGTTCGGTACGAATTAAAGTAGATATACAATTCACGAATGTGTCCGTTGCTTTCAATGCAAAAGTAATGCCATCACTGATAACCGAGTAAACCTCATTCTTACTAGCAGGAGAATAGATTTTATTAGCTTCGCCTTCGTATAGGATAGAGAATTTACGAGAATTACAGTGATCACGGGGTAGTGTTTCCCAATAAGTATTTCCACCTTCCGAATCAATACATTCACCACGTCGATGGAGACAACGAACTCCTGATCTTAATATGATTTCGTCTTGGTCTAAATTAACAGATGCTAAATAATCTTGTATTTCAAAGGTAGCAAAACCCGTTACAACTACGTCATCCCAACTTCCGTAATCGTCGGTATAAGATCCGGTTTTACAATTACCGCTAGTAGTGTATGATCCTACCAATTTAATTGGGGTTCTAGTGGTACCGTTTCTAACAATTTGAGAGTGTGTGGTATCGTGAAGAGTGTAAATACCAAGTTCATGAATTACTTTTGCATTGTTCACGCGATATTTCTTTAATAAATTCGACGTCACCATTTGGAACTCCGAATAAATGATTAAGTATACCGCACAACTAATTTTCCTATAAATTAAAAAGCTTGCACTGAATAACTTGTACATGAGTAACCTTTATTGATTGTAACAGTTGCACTTTTGTTTTAGTGATTGTTGGTTCCACTATAGGTAGCTTACAATCTTTGATGTCTACTAATGATAATGAGGTTATATTTATTAATGGAGTGCTGCAGTCGTAGGCTATAAATCCCATAACTGTTGGTATTACCCATAGAATCCAAGAGCAAGAATTAATCAAATTCATGACTTCCAATCCTAGTGAACATAGAACATACATATTAGTCTGAGGTATCACTATAAGATTTTCGTGTGTTACAAATTTTTAATTTATCAATATGTTTGAGTGAGCGTTTATTGTTTTTGTCTTTGATTATGGCAGTATTGTTGTCTAGTAGTTCTGTTATAGTATATGGACCTTTATAATGAGAATCGAATTTACCTTTACGGGGTTCTTTTATTGCATAAACCTGATCTCCAACTTTAAAGATACCAGGTTTTTATGTGTTCGTCATAATATCGTTTTGAGCGGTGTTTAGATTTATTTAATTGATGGGTTGCTAGATTTCGCATATCATCCATACGATTTATTAAGTCATGCAGATATGATCCATAGGTTTGGGTTTTATCAGGAGGGGGAAATGCACTAGGTATACGAGCTCTTTTCCCATAAATTAATTCAAAAGGAGTAAAACTAGTTGATTCATGCATGGACGTGTTATATGAAAACATTGCGAAGGGTACAAGTTTATCCCAATCTTCGTATTTATTTACATAATGTTTGATAAATTCGGTAAGTACTATGTGGCTACGTTCTAAGGCTCCATTTGTTTGAGGATGATAACCAGAAGTAGTAACTTGTTTGATCCTAAATAATTTAGCTAAATGATGAAATATTTTTCCGACAAACGATCTACCCTGGTCACTCAGTATTACTCGAGGAGATCCGAATTGTATTATTACATTACGAGCTAAAGCATCGGCGATAGTTTCGGCCTTAATATTAGGAATAGGTACAGCTATACAATATTTGGTTAAATTATCTTGGACGGTTAAAATATGTTGATTTCCGGACGGAGTTATGGGTAACGGTCCTACCGTATCGATTGAAATTTTATCAAAGGGTTCTGCGGGAGTATCAGTAATGATCATTGGTTCCTTATTTTTAATACGGACCAATTTTTGTTCTTGGCAACTTTTACAGGTTCGAATATATTCAGTAATATCATCACGCATATTAGGCCAATAAAATCGTTCGCGAATTCGGCGATATGTTTTAGTAATGCCCTTATGTCCACCGGTTAGACTTTCATGATATTCTGCAATTATGTCTGTTCGGATATCATCTTCGGGTATGGTAACATTACCATGGCAAATTGTTACTGAACAATCACAATTTCCTAAATATTCTTTAAGCTAAACTGGTAATCAATGATTGATTTATTTCTTCAAGCATATCACCTGTTTTTGAAATTCGTAATGTCTTGATATTATACTGTTTGATAACGTCTTTAAAAGAATTTAGTAGAGTTTTAAAGTTTTGAAGAGAGAATTCATCAAAATGATTTTTTCTTAATTACTGCGCTGAATATTTTATATTTACCATTATTGGTTATTAATATTTGATTTAGTTTAGGCTTTTTCAATTTTAAATCTTGGGGATCTATTTTATCAGTATCTATTAATAATCTAGAGACTATAGTAGTGAGCTCACAATCTGCAGGAATAAAGTGTAAATAATTATCTCTAAAATACGTTAGATTTTCATTAGAAGTATGAATTGATAGGTTTAGGTCATCTGAGACATCAGATATCCCAGGATAGTATAATTCATTAGGAATAGTGTCGGCTATTGATTTTTCAGTATCGAAGGTTGGAGGTTCCACCAGCTCCTCTTTTTCGATATCTTGAAATGAAGAAAGGAGTTCGGGTATAACTGGCAAACCAGCCCAACGTTTACTAGCTCTACCTTTTGTATAGGTTCCGTTAAGATCATCCGATTCTGTGTCGGTAGAACTACGAACACGAAAGGGTGTTGAACTACATACTGAATCGCGAAAGGTAACCAGAGATTTACGTGGAGTGCGGAGTGAATCTATACCACGGGGATCCCAATAATAACTATCAGAAGTAGATGAATGACCTGAAGTCAATTCAATGACATTAGGTAGAAGAGGCATCCTTGGTGGCATTTCAGGGGAAGTATCACTAGTATCAGAATCATCGACATAAGTTATTTTAGTATAATCTTTGATAGATGACGGCTTGTCTGTTTCCTGATCCTTCAATGGAGGAATTTGATTAGGTACAAGGCTAGGGAACCCGCTATTCCTGCCCTGTGCAACCGGAGTGAATAGGTTGGGATTCTTTGTTTGAATAGGAGATCTTTGCACTGGTCCGATTTTCTTTTAGAGCTGATTTAAGTTTAATTGGAGGTGGTGGTTTCATCATTGCGTGTCGTTGTTCAACCCTGTCACCTATACTACTAACATTAGATAGGGGCAGCTTCCTTTGCAGCTTTCATTCGCTCTGCATGTTGAGCGATAGAAGTGGATAATCGAGCAGAGATTTTTGCCTGCGACTGAGGTACAACTGGTAATACCACCGGATTGCGAGATAATGCATCAGCATTTATATTAAATCTACCGGGTTTGTAAATGAAGGTATATTCATATTCTCTTAATCTAATTCTCCAACGAATCAATCGCTGAACTGGCGGTTTGACTGAATCAATCCATTTTAAAGGTTCATGGTCACAGATTAATGTGAAATGCTGTCCATATAAATATGGTCGAAAATGTAATATTCCATAAACTACAGCGAGACATTCTTTTTCCATTGTGGTATAATTCATTTCAGGAGGGCTCAATAAGCGGGATAAATAAGCAATTGGTTTATCCTCACCTATTTTACCTTGACTCAATACTGCTCCAATAGCTATGTCAGAGGCGTCAGTAGTGAGAATAAATGGTTTTGTAAAATCGGGATATTGCAATACCGGTGTAGTGCATAAAAGCTTTGCGCAAGTCATCAAAACTTGCTTGATGCTCATCTGCCCAATTAAAAGGAGTGTCCTTTTAAGTAAATTACTAAGGGGTTTAGCACGAGCAGAGAAATTTTCTATAAATCTGCGATAATAACCAGCCAAGCCTAAAAACTGACGAACATTGGTTGCGTTTTTAGGAATTGGAAATTTTTCAATAGCTTCAGTTTTCTTAGGATCTGGACGTACACCACCGTTACCAATGATGTGTCCTAAATAAGCGACTTCCAAATTCAGAAATTCACACTTATCGGTTTGTAATACCAAATTTGCATTTTTCAACCGATTGAAAAGTCGTCGAACACGAACATTGTGTTCTTCCAAAGAACATGCAAAGACAACGATATCATCTAAATATACGAACAATTCCTGATCCTGTAAACCCAAAAAGAACCTTATCCATAAGCCGTTGGAAAGTGGTAGGAGCATTTTTAAGACCGAATGGCATTCTGGTATATTCATAATGACCATTGGGAGTACTAAATGCAGTTTTAGGTTGGTCCTTTGGATCCATGCGAATTTGGTGAAAACCACTTGCTAAGTCAAAAATAGAAAAGTATTTTGCACCACCTAGTCTATCGAGTATTTCAATTATATTAGGTAGAGGATATGCATCACCTTTTGTCTTTTCATTTAATCGTCGATAATCAATGACCAAACGCCATCTTTTTGTTTCCTTTTGAATCTGGTTTTCTTAGGTACAATCCACAATGGTGAATTATACGGAGAAACGGATTCAGTAATAGTACCGTTCTCTAATAATTTTTCAACCTGCTTGGCTATCTCTTCTTTGTGTACAGGGGGAAATCGATATTGTTTGACAGATACAGGGATTTCATCCACAGTTGGAATAGAATGAGTTATTTCAGTGGTAGCCGATAGAGGATCACCGGGTAAATGAAAGAGATATGGAAATTCTCTAATTATAGCGTAAACATGTTCTTTCTCAATTGAATTTAAATGATCAAGTCGAAGACTATCACAGATTCTTGCGAATCTGTCTTGATCATTTACTTGTTCACCAGGTTCATCTGAATCATCGAAGAAGTCTTCAGATTCTTCACCATGATCAAAAGGAATTAATTCCTGAGGAGGAATGTCTAAGTCAACATCTTCTTCATAGGCATTAATAGCAATTACATAACAGGTATTGTTACGATTGGTTACTATACAATTTCCGATGAAAATATTTTCATGTGTTTCAATACGAGGTAAAAATCCAGTTTTTAAACTAGAGGGTATAAGATTAATTGGTATCACAGTGCGAGTTCGAGCTTTTAATGATGTAAATACTGAAGGTTCAGGTTCAATTTCGGATGATTTGATTGAATTTTCAAATGGAATAGGCATAATTGGTTCTGAACTAGCAACTATGGTTTTTATGATGAAAAGATATTTCTACCTTTTCTTTCTCTAAGAAATCAATGCCGATTATACCTTCTGTCTGAGTAGGTAAGGGGTCATTGAGAACATGAAATTTCTCGGGCCTATCAAAGAATGTTATCTCAGTGGTTCCTAGCGTGTTAATTTTATTGAGGGTGATTCCTTTAAGATAAACAGAATCACTAGTATTGATTATTGTACGAGGGGCTAAAGCATCTTTATGAATAATATTTATGTCGGCTCCGGTGTCGACTAAAAAGCGAGCACTACCATATAATATTTCAGAGCATTTAAAGTAACGACCGGCCCTCTTCCACCTTGGTTCCTTGTCCACATTACATTTGTTCGATTGTTAAAAATCTGACCATTGATGGACGCTTTTCCGTTTGATTCGTCAAGGCGTCCTTCTGGCGAATCGGATCGGAGTTTAAATGATCCTTATTAGGTACCGGCGATTGAGAATTACCGTTGTTTCTATTACTATTATTGTAATTGTTATCGTAGCCGTTATTAGGTCTATTGTAATTATTAGTAGGATTATAGTTAGGGTTATAGGTTGAGTAACTATTATAATTAGGAGGGTTATTATAATTAGGCGGATTGTTGTTTTGACCGTTGAAGAATGGTTGATACGGAAAATTATAATTTACAGGGGGTGAATACATTTCCCGTGGAGGATACTGATAAGGTATTGAAGGTAGATAAGGCATATGTGGGAAATATCCAGGCATTGTAAAATAGGGAACTGGTTGACGAGGGGATATACTCCTGGACCGTAAGGGTGAGCCAATGCGTCGTTCATAATTGGGGAGGAGCTACGTATTGGTGACTTGTTACGAGGGGATGATGGTCTATACCCATCATCTCGGAAAAATCGAAATGGGATTGCATCTCGCCGATCTTCGTCTTCAAAATTAACCATACGTGTCTTACGGGATAAATCTGTATTATTGGGTTGAATTGCTGCATAGGCTAAGTAATTTGAATTTCGGTGAGAACTCCCTTTTAAATCTTCTTCAAGACGTAAAGCAATTTTATATGCATCATCAAGGGTTGCAGGATTTTGAACGCTAACACCATAAATTAAATCGTCTGGTAACCCGCGTTTAAAAGATTCCAAGGCTAGTCCGTTTAACATTTTCTTCATACCCGATAATTCGTTTTCATTATTAAAACTTTCACGTAATGATGCCATTGCACTTGTGCATATTCGTTTAATACGCGTATAATAGCTAAGTAATGATTCATTTTGTTTTAATCTAACTGCCTGAATATCTGCGCAATATTGAGGATACGATTTCTTTTTAGAAAAATATTCTTTTAATGCGTCTTTTAAATTTTCTATTGTTACTATTTCTTTATCTTCTAATGCATCTCGTGCGGTATCTTTTAATTTTGTACGAACTTTAGTAATAAAAGCAGGTTTCCGTTCCTCAGTAACTAATTGTAATGCTTGTTCTACATCCTGCAAAAATGAACGTAATGGCATGTTTTGCCCATCAAAATTGGGGACCATTGCTAATGCTTGTGTCATGGTAAGATTTTCTCCTAATGAGGTCATGGTTCGATCAGTAATCTCGAAATGACGAGACATTTCCTGAATTGCTTGCTCCATGTTTAGATTTTTAATATTCGATTTTTTTTTTTTTTTTTTTATGAAGTTATTAGTTAATTCCGTTAAATATTTGAAAGAAGAATTTTATATTTTTTTTTTTTTTTTTTTTAAAAACTTATTGTTTATCTGATTTTAACATGCGTTCTATTACAAGATAGAGTTCCTTAATATTGATTCGTAATAAAATAACGGATGCGAGCAAATCACGGAATTGTTTCTGATTATCCCTAATAGGTTGATTCAATTGCAAGGTTAAATTTCTGGTTTTGTCTGAATTAATGTCACTACTAGTACTTGAAACCTGATTATTAGAGTTTTCAGTTTCTGGAATATTCTTAACTCTTTTTGTTTGAGATCTTAAATAATATTGCTTTCCCGATTGTTTACGTTTCATTATGTGTAAAATGTGTTTTTATAAAATATTTTTGACTTAAAAATATTCAATTAATAATGTTTAATAAATATCTCTTTTATTTATTCTCGTTGAAACAACCAAAATAATTTAAATCGAATAATTCTATATAATCAAAATATTCAAATTTTATCAGTGGCTCTAATTCGTCTTCATGAAGTTCTAATAAGGAATCTATAAATTGAGATATAAAATCTGATGTGATATCTGGCCTTTTCTTCTATTGGTGGATATATTAATTCTACTTTATTACTAATTTCTCCTGTACTTGTTGTACTGCTTGATGATGATGATGGTGTGTTATCGATTTTTATAGTTGTATTGTTAGTTTGAGTATCTGTCTGTGTAGAGTCGCTATGTGATTCAATCTCCTTAGTAGAAGGATACAGTGTTTGACGCAATCGTTTGCTAAACAATATCTTTGATTTAGCTCTACGACCACGGATTTTCCTCATTCGTGAAAATTAAAAAAAAAACATTTAGAGAAAATCAATTTAAGTTCCAAATTTTTCCACTGAATGATTTAGGCACAGTGTAGGTTAATCATTCAACTAATCCAAACAATACAGGGAGCGCAACGCAACCGTTCAGGCGCCGACGCAACTTTCTTTTGTTTAGATTTTTAAATTTGGAAGAAATTGATTACTTGGAATTAGTGTTAAATTTTTAGTGTGTGATTATTTCGTTGAACGATTTAGGCACTAAATAGGTTAATCGTTCAACTAGTTAAACGAAATAGGGAGCGCAACGCAACTATGGAGCGCCGTCGCAACTGTTTTTCGCTTAACTTATTAATCATCTATTAAATCCTCATCAAGTATCCAAAACGTTATTGCTATCTTGGACACCCGACGTACTCGACAGATCAACCAAAAATATTTTTGTTTGATGGTCAATTGACAGATTTAATAGATAATTCAAGAAAGTAATATTACGTTTATTCTTGAATAAATACAATACAATGTGTGGGGTTTAATTATATTTGTTTGTTTTGATGCAAAATAATTTATTCTCAAAACCCGACTGTTGTAATAGTGTTATGTAATAAGTGTTATCTAAAAAAAAATGAGTTTAATTAAGAATAAACAACTTTACACAAAAAGAAACACTTTCACCAGCGTAATCCCACCGCTGTCACCAAATTTTCTACTGTCACGATCGAATAGGTCGAGACAGCGGAGTTTTTGTTAAAAAGATAAATATTAAAAGTTGACTTAGATAAACAGTTCAAATTTCTGATTACCGGATGATTCTACACTTTCAAGTCTGTTTTTATCTCAAATTCCTAAGCTATGAAATAATTAATTGATCGCGTCTTTTCCGGTTGAATAATTGTTCTTTATCTATCCCGATGATATCGAGCGGCTTATATCATAGGGGAGCCCTAGTTGCGACCCCGTGGCTAAGGTCAAGGGTAGTTAATGAACTGAAGGAAAAACAGGAGGCAGGTGGGTTTGGTGAATTATAGGTACTCGTGAATACCTCGTTTCTTACTGTAAGTTGGAAATCAGGTCTTATGAATGAGAAGAAAGAAAATGATTGGTTTCACACTTCAAATATATTCAATTTGTACTTACAAATTATTTAAATAGATGATACAAATTTAAGGACAATTGATGAATGCTGTTGAATATAATCTTCAATAACTCTGGATAATGCACAAATATGATTATAATTATTAATACACTTAACAAACTAAACTTTGCACAACGTTTCATAGGAGCTCCTTAATTTGACTAATCCATCACCTCCAATATACTTTAATTATCTAAGAGAATGGAATATTTATATCAGAGAATACTTTTCTCAATACCTTGATCATGCCAATAATGTAATAGAGACAGTAACTTATGCCATGTCGGGAAAATTAAGTCCTCGAGTTCTAAGTCCTCGAGTACTTTCACAAGCCCTAAAGGAATTTCGAGCAAACTGTACAAGTTGCAATTTACTAATTGATCCTGATGATATTTATTTAGGAGAAGTTGAAGTAAAATTCGACCTTTTTCAAAATTTCTTGTTCTTTTCTATAAAAGCTCCTCTTTTAGACTCTGTTGAATTCAGCCTCTTAAAAGCTCATCCTTATCCAGTTCCACAACAATGTGGAAACAAAACAATGTCCGCGTTCATACAACCTAGCTCTGATTATCTATTAATGTCCTCCAATAACCGATATTCCCCCATAACCCGGGATGAACTAAACCATTGTTATAAGTTCAAAGATTTCCTAGTATGCAAACCAAATTTTGTCTTCTTTGAAAATACCTCAAACGCAATTTGCGAAATAGATTTATTGACCACTCATTCACGAAGCAACTTACCCTCTCAATGCATTATTAAAATAAATAAAGATTTCAGACCATATTGGAAATCATTGGAAAAAAGCAACCGGTTGGTTATTTTCCGTTTCACATGTTGAATTACAGGAAATAAGTCATTACAAAATAGTAGATAAAATAGAGATTGTTGATTCAGGAATACTTACTTTAACCGATCCTTCCCACTCTTTAATAATTAATGACATTAATTTAATTGGATTCTCAAGTGACTCAGAAGTCATCACTTCCCAATCTACATATGAATTAGACTTAATACAGATTCGACCCAATATTTGTGAGCTACACTTTCCTGAACCAACCACCTCTATCCCTAACCAGTTATCATATGATTTTACCTTAAACAAGATTTTACATAAAATTCAGAACGTTGTCATCCATAATCATCCTAATCTCAATACATCATATCTTATTTTTGGCATGCTCCTAATTATTTCTATTATTATCACTAACATATTATATTTTAATTCCAGGAAACCAGTTGGAAATAGTCCTATTGAATCATACAGTCAGACTGAACCTACTTTCATTGAACCTGAAACGCATATATATGACATTCCTTCCAGTAGTGTAAGATCATTAACAACCTCACCAACCAATCCCGAGGATGAATCTAAATCCATCTACGTAGAAATGCGTGATATTCGACGAACCCTAACTTTACAACCCATACCTGAAGAAATTTAAATTTTAGCATCTTTCTTATTATTCTCCTAATCCTAAAATGTACCCTTTCAAACAAACTAGAGGAATAACTAAAGATTTTGTTGATCTCATTGTTCGAATAGTCGGTAACGATTTGAACCTACCCGAAATAGATTTACCTGAATCATCCTTCAACACTCATGGTAACAGGAGTTACCTTGCAGCATATATTATTTCTGTAAATGAAGAAGTAAAAACAATAGTAAAAGACAAGATTGAGCAATATATGCCAGAATATAAAAGGGAACTACGTTGGAAAAAGCAATATTACCAGGATCCCCTTTTTCCTAACAGATTATTACCCAAATTATTTAATGAAGATACTCCTGTTCATATTAGAACACCCTATGATAATTATGTATTACACATACTTAAAGAATTTGTAGAGTGTTTACAAATGGAATCTTCCTTCAGCTGAGTTAGTAGCTTGGGATTTCTTTTGTTGAACTTCCTAACTCTTTGGAATTATTTTATCAGCCATTTCTCTCGGGCCGAACAAGGCATAGTCCTCGTAATTATAGAGAAGAAATCTTATATTGGTTTTCTAGACGAATGCATTATATTCAAAATCCTCATGATGAACTAGTTCCTTCACCCCCTAGACTACCTTATTACAAATTACTTAATTTGGAAGTACTCTTTTTAAATAACCGCCGATTGAAGAAACCAAGAAATAGACGCCCGGTAAAGCATTTCCAAAATTGGCCATTCTGTGGACAAAGAAGAGAAAATCCTAAAAAGCCTTCCACCAAGATTGTACAATAACACTACCCATTTATTTGCCCCAAGAAATTGAGGATAGTTGCAAAAGATACGGATTAGATTCTTTGTTGTAAACAGCTTTCTACCAGCGGTAGAATTAGGT